>NC_143259.1:28224521-28527551 GCF_984573655.1 Nuphar pumila | reverse complement strand
CTCAAATCGAATTTAAAACGTAGAACTCCCCATCAGATATGTAAACGAAGAATCAAAGCGTAGAAATTGCACAAAATTGCAAAGATAACAAAAACAAAAACAAAAAAATTGTTGAAATTAGAAAATTTTGTTTGTCATTGCACAAGAGAGGGGTTGATATTGCTATAAGCAACCCAACACAACTGAGTGGTGCGTTATTGGGGGCCAAAACAGAAAAACCAAAGGAAAACCAGAAAAGCAAGAGGGGAAAGGGGTACTTACTGTGGTTTCTGCAGGGATTCTGAAATAGTCCCTTCGGAAGGGGGAAGAAGTTCTACTGTAGGATCCTTCAGAAAACCAGAGAAGGGAAAGCGCTAAGAGGGAGCAGAAGGGATTGCTCGATGGGGCTCATGCGGGATCGGATGCGAATGGATAATGGCGATCAATGGGAGATGTAATGGATGGATAGGTGAACAACCCTTCATCCTCCCCCCCCTCTCGATGCATGTTTATATAAAAAGGAGAAGGATCGAGAAGAGGGTGGTTTGTGAAGGAAGAGGCGGGAGAAGTGGTGGTCCCTTCGATCCCCTGCGACGGTTTTTCAAGGAAAAACCATTGCAAATTTTGCAACAGGGGTCCTTCCATTTTTAGAATTTTTCAAAACAATGGTTGTTTTCAAAAGGTTTTTCTAAAAGAGGTTTTAACAAAGACAATTTTCAAAAGAAGGGTTTCTAAAACCATTCTTTAGTGTTTTCTTTTTCTGTTTTCTTTTTTATTTTTTTGTTCTTTTTTCTTTGCATTTTCTATATTTTTTTGGCGTTTTTGAAATAAAAACTCTAAAATTATGGGATTTCTAAACTATTTTTGTAAAATTTTAAAAATATTTACAAAAAGAAGGATTTTCTAAGAATTCGAGGTTAAACTTTAGAAAAATCTTCAGAAAATGGGTTTAGATCCAGATTTTGAGGAAATATTCGAGTTGTTGGACCTCGAATCGAAAAATACAGGACAGTGGATCCAAATGGATACCGAATGGACTATCTAAACCTTTCAGAAATTATTTTTGGTATTTTTGTAAATTCAGTTTGAAGATTGGATAAAGAGGCTCAGATTCGGGTTTTGACACTGGATCCGGATCCAAAATCGAGTTAGATATAGAAAATGGATTTTGATTCTATTGAGTCCGAAAACTAACTGAAATTTTAGCTCAAAATCAACTCAATTACTCAGAAAATGGGGGTTAGAGGCAAAAAGGAGATTTTTACAAAATTTTGAAAAATTTGGGGTGTTCACACTGACCAGAGGTCTGACTAACAAAATTGGTGACCTGGAGATCAGTTTGATAGACTTGAGTGACTCGAAGGTCTGATAAAGACTGATTGGCTCACGGGTCTGAAAATTGGCGTTGAGCCTGAATCCTGATGTGAGACCAGTATAAAGATTGAACTTTAAAAGAGTGACCAGTATGAAAACCTTTAAAGAAGCACTAGCACGAACACTGGGTTTTGAAAAAAAATACCAGCACGAACATTGGATTTTGAAAAGATACCAGCACGAACACTGGATTTTGAAAAATTATTAGCACGAACACTAGATTTTGAAAAAATACCAGCACAAACACTGGATTTTGAAAAAGTACCAGCACGAATACTGGATTTTGAAAAAGTACCAGCACGAACACTGGATTTTGAAAAAGTACCAGCACGAGCACTGGATTTTGAAAAAGTACCAGCACGAACACTGGATTTGAAAAAGTACCAGCACGAAAACTGGATTTTGAAAAAGTACCCGCACAAATACTGGATTTTGAAAAAAATATCTGCACGAACACTGGATTTTGAAACAACACCAGCACGAACACTGGATTAAAAGATGAAAGTGAAGTAGGATCGAGGCAATGAGCACTAGAGGGGGGGTGAATAGTGTTTTTAAAAATTGTCTGCGGAATATTGAAGGATTTTGCAAATCGAAAAGCAAACACACAAAGAACACAAGATTTTATCCTGGTTCGGTCTAACCCGACCTACATCCAGTCCCCAAGCAAAACCCGCTTGAGATTTCCACTATCAACCTTGTTAACTACAAGATCACACAGACCAAAACCGATCTCACTTTCAGTAACAACCCTACTGAAAGCAAACAACTCCTTTAAACCAAGGAGTCCTTCTTTTTACAGAAAAATAAGTAACAACTTACAATACAACCTATGAGCCTTTCTTTTGAATGCAAATGAGATGCAAATGGCTTTTGAGGTTGTTGAAATACTCTACTCACGAATTCACTATCTCTCAAAGTGATTTGAGTGAAAAACTGAAGTGAAAATATCAAGTGAGTGAGAAAACAAATACTTGAATGAATAGGAGTGAAAAGCAATAAGTAAATGATTCAAATCGATTGAATTGTTGTTATTTTGAGTGTAAAATGCACTCATATTTATAGTTAAAGTTTTTCATACGTTGAGAGTATGAAAGGGTGTCAAAACTGTCCATTTTGAACGATCAAAACGTTTGAAAAACAAAAAGACACGCCTTTTTGAAGTTTCAGGAAAACAGCAAAATTAGTCGACTGAAACATCAGTTAGTCGACTAATAGTTAGTTATTAGTAGACTGACAGTTATCGTCGGTCGACTGATCTGTTAATCGAGCCGTTTGAAAATCTGAACTTTTGAAACTTAGTCGACTAGAGAAAAATTAGTCGACTGATAATATCATCAGTAGACTAAAAAACTTTTCAGTCGACTGCTGCTAAAATCTTCTGAAAAACAAACATTATGTTCGTTCAACTGATAAAAGCATTAGTCAACTGCTGCTAAATTTTTCAGAAAACACATATTCTATTCAGTCGACTGATAAAACCATTAGTCGACTGCTGCTAATTTTCCAGAAAACAGACATTCTGTCCAGTCGACTGATAAAACCTTCGGTCGACTAATTTGACAAAAATGACTTTTTAGAAAATATGGCGCGAAAGGATTAGTCGACTGGTAAGTCGATTGGTCGACTAATAAACATGAAAATTTAAAAAAAGAGTTTTCTAAAAAGATTTTCAAGAGGGTTTCTTTTAGAAAAGTTTTTCTAAAGACTTTTAAGGTGAAATGCAACCTAAATATGCACTCTAAGTAAGGCTCTTACAAGAATCTAAGACTTTTAATGAATTAAACATTTGCACACTAGTCTTCAAAGATTCTTCATCGAATTCTTCAATTTCTTCATAGCCTTAGCTGAAATGCAGTTGATTTCACTTGTTCATCATCAAAACCTTGTACTTGAAGTATCATGTATGGCTTCATTGTCGTAACAATCTCTCCCTTTTTTATGATGACAAACTTAATCAAAGATGAACCATTTAGATGCATAGATGGAGATTTTACTCCCCCTATCAATATGTTGCAAAACATTAAAAGTTAGTACATTTAAAGCCCATATATCACATATTGATTGGTTTGCATTTCCATTCATCATTACTTCATGCATTTTATCTTTTTCTCCATATGAGATTTTTCTCTTGCAAGATCTCCTGCAAATTCAATTTAATGCTATCTTTTATATTTTTCTCCCCCTTTGTCAGAATCAAAAAGAGTAAGGGCAAAAATAGCATAAGAAAAATAGCGATACAAGTTTAAAATATTACAACCCATAAAGTATGAAAGTTTAGACAACAAAGATCAGAAAAGTGAGTTGAGCAAATCCTTGATTGAAGTAATCTCTTTCTGAATCGAAGATAGTTGTTGAGTCACATCTTCACGAAAAGTGTGTTGATGCGGCTCCAAAGCTTCCAGTCTCTGCATAACTTCATCATTGTCTTGATTTGTAGAAAATTTCTTTCTTTTTGCATGAGATGAAGGTGTTGCAGAAGGTGAAGGTTCAGTAGGATCAGATGGTTCAGTTTGATCAACATCTAAAGGAGGCAGATATTTAATTTTTATTCTTTTAAAATTTGTTTGATCAAAGAACTCTTTTTGCTCAATATATTTTTCATTTGTTAAGAGAACTTTGAAATGTTTAAAAATACGAGTTAAAAGACAACCATAAGGAAGAAATGGTTTTTGTTTCCACAAATTTGTAAAATACACATTTGCCCAGTTGACAGAAATATTTCCAAATAAAACATAAAGAGCCGTAGAAAGATCTGTGGAATAATAATCAAAAGAACTAGTTTTAGGTAGAACATTGTGGGCAAGGATTCGTCCAGCAATGCGTGCACGAGTTTGAAGATTAGTATTTTTGAAAGGAGGGAGTGAGGTGCACCTGGAAGAAGATATTGTTCAAAAACTCTTTCATCATTTAATTCAATAGTGTTGAAAAGAGTGTCTGAAGGTGGAATTTCAAGAATTTCTCCAAGTAGTTTCGAATCAAACTTGATTTCAACATCACGAACAAGAGAGGACAAAATTCCAGTTTCATGATCCATTTGTAGATTTGTGTAAAACAAGTGAATAAGAAAAGGATAGTGAAGAGTATTTGCACAAGCATCAAAAAGATGTGAAATTCCAGGAAATAATTCTCTTATGTTGTAACGAGAAAATAAGTGAAATAGAACATTTCGGCCTGGTAAAATAGGTAGTGCAGAAATTGATCCAAAAGTATCATATAAAAGAGGATTTCGGAGTAATCTGAGTGAAAAACCATGTCTTGAAGTAGGTGTAGGAGGAGGAGAACCTAAACCTTTTGCAGATGCAGACTTCGTACGAGGCATGATTAAAAAAAAACAGATTTACCAAAAAAAATGTCGGCTTCCAAACGATTTCCGGCATAGGAAAATGTTGTCCGGTGTTCAGAAATGAAGAAAAATACGATGGCTGACAGCGAGTGTGAAGGCTTCCACAAGAAGATTCCGGCAATGGCGGAAAATACATTGTCACGGCAAGAGAGTTCCGGCGTGTTTTGAAGATGCGCCAGTTACTACAAGAGGATTCTGGCGTTTCAAGATCACGGCCAGAAGACTCCGGCGTCTCCTTGTCACGGCAAGAAAATCCCGGCGAAGATGGGATCGGACGACACTCCAAGGGTTTTTCGGAAGAGAGAGAGGCAAAAGAGAAAGAGGGTTTTCGTTTTAAGGGTTTCGTTTTTAAGAAAAACGAAAAGGTACGAAAACGAAGTGAAACGATGCCTATTTTAAAAAGAACGGGTAAAAAAAAATCCAAGGGGTATCGGGTCCCTTCATTTAAAAATTTTTAAAAATTTTAGTCGACTAAAACTTTATCGGTCGACTAAAAAATGTGTGACTCATTCTAAAAATATCATCAGTCGACTAGAAATATATCAGTCGACTAATATGGTGCGATTCATTCTAAAATTCTAAAACATCAGTCAACTAGAATTTTATCGGTCGACTAATAAAGTCCGATTTTGAGATTTTGTTCAAAAAACAACAGTTTTACAAATCTAAAAACGAGCAAATACCTAGTTCTCTCTGAATTCTCATAAAATCTTCATTCTTAAGAGGTTTAGTGAAGATATCGGCATGTTGTTCTTTAGTAGAAATAAAATTTAACGAAATATCTCCTTTTAACATATGATCTCTTAAAAAATGATGTCTAACTTCAATATGCTTAGTTCTTGAGTGCTGAATAGGATTTTTCGAAAGATTTATAGCACTAGTGTTATCACAATAAATAGTTGTTGTGGAGTAATTCAAACCAAAATCTTTTAAGGTCTGTTTCATCCAAAGTACTTGTGAACATGCTAAACTAGCCGCTATATATTCAGCTTCAGTTGTTGAGAGTGATACTGAATTTTGCTTTTTACTGAACCAAGAGACTAAGGAATTTCCTAAGAAATGACAAGTTTCACTAGTACTCTTGCGATCAGATTTACTTCCTGCAAAATCTGCATCACTATATGAAACTAAATCAAAGGAAGATGATTTTGGGTAAAACAAACCGAAATTTGAAGTATCTTTCAAATAACGAAGAATTTGTTTTATGGCAGTTAAATGAGATTCCTTTGGATTAGCTTGAAATTTTGCACACATACACACACTAAACATAATATCAGGTCGACTAGCAGTTAAGTATAATAGAGATCCGATCATACCTCTGTAAAGCTTAGTATCTACACTTTTACCATTTTCATCTTCATCAAGAGAAGTAGTTGTACTCATAGGATTCCTTCTTGATTTCAATGAGTCCATCCTGTTAAAATGTAAAACTGTACATATATGTATATATAATAATATTATATTATTATATATATATATAAATACATTTTTCATTTCTTTCTTTTCTGTAATTTTTTTTCCTTTATTTTTATTTTTTGTCTTTATGTCATCTAGTTCAGTTTGAACTAGAATGACTGTTGCTAGTCAAGTCCTGTCCAGACTTGACTAGCAATAGAGTTGTTGGACTGTGCCCAACAGCTCTATTGAGTCCTCTTTCAGCTGTGTATATAAAGGGGTGCAGCCCCTCTTGTATTTTACTTCAATGCTTCTTAAGCAATTGGTTTTTCATATCAATAAAGAATACATTTTTATTTTTATTTTGTTTCCAGTTATACCCTTTTTAAGGGTTATGCTTTAGTGTCATTCTTGACACTTGCTCTTGTTAATCTAAGCTCGTGTTTCGAATATCCCCATTTCATTTCATGGTATCAAAGCCGTGGAAGTACTAAATCTTGAGGAAAATCTGCCTCGGTTTCCGTGCCCATTTGCAAAAGTGTTCGCCACTTGAAGAGAAGTGTTTTATCACTTCATTGGAGAAGATTTCACATCTTGTTGTATTGTTTTTTTTTCTTTCTTTTTTATTTTCCTTCTTGTTTCTCTTCTATCCCTATTCTTTCTCTCCTTGTAATCGATGGATGACAATGATAAAGTCACCATCATGCCTATAAAACTAAGCGATACGAACTATGTAACATGGGCTTCAATCATGAAGCACCATATATGGGGAAAAGGCTTATGGGGGATTGTGGATGGTTCCGATTCGGAACCTAAGCTATCTCTTACTAAAAAGGAGGGAGATAAAGAGGTCCCTCTATCGGAAGAAGAGAAAATCAAGGCTATTGCCTCATACGAGAAGAAATGGAAAGAATGGAGAATATCTCATGCGAAGATAATGTCATGGCTTATCAATAGCGTTGATATTAAAAAATGCTCAAGTCTTGCCAAATTTGATCATGCCGATAAGGCATGGGAATACCTTAAGAATATGTATTCCCTTAAAGATATTGCACACGTGTGCAACCTCCAAGAAAAAGTTCGAATGATGACACAAGGAGACAAAACTATTCGTGAATATTACAATGGGTTGTCCGAACTTTGGGAAGAACTTTACCTTTTAGAACCAAAGTGGCATTGTGCCGAAGACATCGAGCTTCGTCAGAAACAACTCGATGCCGAACATTTTTACCAGTTTATTACTGGATTAAGGCCGGAATTTGAAACCACTAAATCGGCCCTACTTCACCGGGGAAAAATTCCTTCTATTGTTGAAACTATTGAAGAGTTAACAATGGAAGAAAATCGTCTCCGGAAATGTTCTTTAAAAATTGAAGATGATTCCGTTTTAGCCGTGTCTAGACCAGAGAATCATGTTCGATCATATAGGCCTCCTCACTTTAACCGACAAAATGGTGACTATGATAAGAAGAAAGTTATTTGTCATCACTGTCATGAACCGGGACACTATAGGCCACAATGTCCCAAACTTAAGGAGCTGAGAGAAAAAAGAGCTGCAATTGCTGGATCGGAGCCTAAAGATCAGGATGCACCAGTTTCCCTGGCCCAACTAATGGAGATTCTTCAGCCTCTCATCAAAGGTGTCTCTTCCTCATCTGAAGCTTCAACCGACGCAGCAGCCTCATCTTTTTCTGATCTAGGTAAAATTTCTTGGCTTCTTGACTCTGGTGCATCTTTTCATATGACCCCAAATAATCAAAGTCTATCCAAATGTGTTAAAAATAAAACAAGTGTGTCAAAGGTCTTTACTGCTGATGGGACTTCTCTTGAAATAGAAGGAATAGGAAATTTTGAAAAAATTTATAAAACAAAAAATTTTTTTATTCCAGAAATTAGACATGTTCCCAAATTAAATTTAAATCTTTTATCTGTATCTTAAATTTCTGATTATGGGTGTAATATTTTTTTTTCTTCTCATGGTTGTTGGGTACAGGATCGCCAGTCAGGCAAGCTGATTGGGAAAGGCCATAGAGAAGGAGGACTCTATTACATGGATTTTTTGGAAATGCCGAAAAAAGCTTTTTGTTATAATATTCAAAAAATAGAGTTGGAACTATGGCATAAGAGACTTGGTCACCCACATATAGCCAAAATCCAACATTTTCCAAATCTAGGGAAATTTTGTAACTCGAATCATTTGATTGTAAAGATTGTATTCTCGGCAAAATGAAAAGATTACCATTTCAGAACAGAACCTTTTTCTCTTCAAGACCACTTGAATTAATACACTCGGATGTTTGGGGTCCTACACCAGTAATTTCTAAAGGAGGATTTGTTTACTATGTTATTTTTGTCGATGATTTCTCCCGACATACGTGGATGTACTTTCTCAAACATAAGTCTGAAGTATTTTCATACTTTCAAACTTTTCATAATATGGTTAAAAACAAGTTTTTAAATGATATTACTATTTTTCGCACAGATTCATGGGGAGAGTTCTTATCCACAGATTTTCAAAATTATCTTAAATTGCATGGCATCACACATCAAAGATCTTGTCCTTATACACCTCAACAAAATGGACTGGCAGAACGAAACATCGTCATATTATAGAAACCACTAGGACTTTATTAATAGCAAATCAAGTCCCGAAAGACTTTTGGGCAGAAGCTGCCTTAACAGCCACATATCTCATTAATAGGATGCCATCTTCTTCGTTACAAAATATTACTCTCATTGAAAAACTTATGAACATTTCTCCAGACTACTCTAGACTAAGAATATTTGGGTGCAAATGTTTCATATTTACTGACAAAAATGATAAACTTTCCCCTCGTGCGATTCCATGTTCCTTTTTAGGATATGCTGAAAACCAGAAAGGTTATAGATGTTTTGACTTCAAAAATAATAAACTATATATGTCTAGAAATGTTTCCTTTCTTGAAAAGGAGAGCTTCTTTGATTTTAGAAAATTAAAAGACGTCACTGAGTACTCCTTTTTGCTAGATCTAACAACTACATCTAATGAATATGACCTTGACTGTAACTTTGATGATGATCAAAGAATTATTGATCTTAATGTTGAAAATGAAGAAGTTCATAGAGATACTAGTATTCAATATTCCAGGCGACAAGAGTCTAATCCTCCATGTGCACTTGAGAAATATTCTAACATTCCAACTAGACAATCAACCCGAATCTCGAGGCCTCCAGGAAAGTTTGTATCATACGAGTCTTTCTCACCCACATATAGGGCAGTTATTGCATTAATTCACTCATATGAAGAACCATCCACATATTTTCAAGCAAAAAATGATATCAAATGGATAGAAGCCATGAAAGCTGAATTAGATGCACTTGAAAAGGCTTCTACATGGAATATTCAAGATCTTCCTCCAGGGAAAAAAACTATAGGATGTCGATGGGTTTATAAAATTAAAACCAAGAGTGATGGTACTCTTGAAAGATATAAAGCCCGTTTAGTAGCCAAATGTTATGCCCAAGAATATGGGATTGATTATGAAGAAACCTTTGCTCCGGTGGCTCGTATGACTACTGTCTGAACCTTAATTGCCTTAGCTTCTATCAAAAAATTGTCTATTTTTCAAATGGATGTCAAAAATGCTTTTTTAAATGGAAAGCTAGTTGAAGAAGTATATATGGAACCCCCTCCTGGTCTAAGTATTTCTAAGGGTAAAGTCCTTCGCTTAGAAAAAGCTCTTTATGGACTTAAACAAGCACCAAAAGCTTGGTATGATAGGTTTAGTCGTGTTATGATTGATATTGGTTTTCAATTCTGTTTAACTGACACTGCTTTGTTTATTAAGAATTCTGATGCAGAGATCATTGTGCTTCTTCTCTATGTGGATGATATGATCATCACCGGAAGCGATAAACAGGGAGTTGAAACAATCAAAACACTTCTTAAATCTCATTTTGAAATGACTGATTTGGGCTTGTTGAGATATTTTTTAGGCATTGAAGTTGCTTATTCTCCTAGAGGATATTTATTATCTCAGACTAAATTTGTTTTTGATATTGTTTTCAGGTCTGGTATTACTGATGATAAGAAAGTCGACACTCCAGAAGTTGTTAATGTTAAAATGAAGATTGATGATGGGGAACTTCTTGCAGACCCTACTCCTTACAGACAGCTTGTCGGGGCACTTTCCTATCTATCCATTACCAGACCAGATATAGCACATGTTGTTCATACAGCAAGTCAATTTCAACATGCTCCTACTTCTGTTCATATGGGAGCAGTCATGCGTATTATCAGATACATCAAGTCCTCTCTTTCACGAGGACTTTTCTTATCTTTCTGTTCTTCTCTTGATTTAATTGCATATACTGATGCTGATTGGGGAGGTGATCCCAATAACAGACACTCAACCACTGGCTTTTGTGTCTTTTTAGGGGAATCATTAATCTCGTGGAGGTGTAAAAAGCAGCAGAAGGTATCTCTCTCATCCACCGAAGTTGAATACAGAGCCATGGCAACCACGACCATGGAAGTAGTTTGGCTCCGACGACTGCTTGCTGACATGGGAGTTGAAGCAACAAAGGCTTCACAAATGTGTTGTGACAACAAAAGTGCGATCTACATTGCCAGTAACAGAACATTCCACGAACGCACCAAACACATCGAAATGGATTGTCACTACGTCAGAGAGGAATATCTACACGGGATAATTGATCTGCCATATGTCACTTCAGAATATCAGTTAGCAGACTTCTTTACAAAGCCTCTCGCTGCTCCCCGATTTCACTTTCTCTTAGACAAACTTTCGCTCATTGTACCGTAAGTTTGAGGGGGAGTGTTAAAATGTAAAACTGTACATATATGTATATATAATATTATTATATTATTATATATATATATATATAAATATAAATACATTTTTCATTTCTTTCTTTTCTGTAATTTTTTTCCTTTATTTTTATTTTTTGTCTTTATCTCATCTAGTTCAGTTTGAACTAGAATGACTGTTGCTAGTCAAGTCCTGTCCAGACTCGACTAGCAATAGAGCTGTTGGACTGACACAGTCCAACAGCTCTTAATAGAGCTATTGGACTGTGCCCAACAGCTCTATTGAGTCCTCTTTCAGCTGTGTATATAAAGGGGTGCAGCCCCTCTTGTATTTTACTCCAATGCTTCTTAAGCAATTGGTTTTTCATATCAATAAAGAATACATTTTTATTTTTATTTTGTTTCCAGTTATACCCTTTTTAAGAGTTATGCTTTAGTGTCATTCTTGACACTTGCTCTTGTTAATCTAAGTTCGTGTTTCGAAGATCCCCATTTCATTTCACATCCCAAATCTCTTGAGAAGTTCTTTTGTATACTTAGCCTGATTGATGAAGATTCCTTCTTCAGTTTGCTTTATTTGAAGTCCAAAGAAGTAGTTTAATTCACCCATCAAGCTCATTTCAAACTCTTCCTGCATAGCTTTAGCAAATTCTTTACAAAGAGAATCATTAGTAGAACAAAATATTATGTCATCAACATAAATTTGCACAATAAGAATATCTGAATTAAGATTTTTAATAAATAAAGTGGAGTCTACCCGACCAATGGAAAAACCAGATTGTTTTAGAAAATTTCGTAGTCTTTCATACCACGCTCTTGGTGCTTGTTTGAGTCCATACAAAGCTCGTTTCAATTTGTAGACTTTTTTCTGGATATTTCTCATTTTCAAAGCCTGGAGGTTGCTTTACATAAACTTCTTCATTGATGTGTCCATTTAAGAATGCACTCTTAACATCAATTTGATATAACTTGAAGTTCATGTAACTAGCAAAAGCAAGCATCATTCGAATTGACTCCAATCGAGCCATTGGTGCATAGGTTTCATCAAAATCTATGCCTTCTTCTTGATTATAGCCTTGTGTTACTAGCCTTGCTTTGTTTCGAATGACTTCGCCATTTTCGTCCAGCTTATTTCGGAAGACCCATCTTGTTCCAATTATTGGATGATCCTTTGGTCTATCAACTAGATCCCAAACATCATTCCTAGTAAATTGGTTAAGTTTTTTAGACATGGCCAAAAGCCAAAATTCATCATCACAAGCCTCATTGATATTCTTTGGTTCTAATTTAGATATGAAAGCAACATTTGCAATATATTTTTCTAATTACCTTCTAGTTTGGACACCACTCTTTATTTCACCAATAACTTGTTCATGTGGATGATTAGGAACTTCTTTCCAAACCGGTTGAAGAGGAATATTTTCTTGAGAAGTACTCTCTATCAAGGGTTCTTCTTGAAGTATTACTTCTTCTGCTTCACTTAGAGGTATAACCTGCTCACAATTCTCATCAAATACAACATGTAAAGATTCTTCAATACAAGATGTTCTTTTATTGAAAATACGATAAGCTTTACTTCTAGAAGAATATCCAAGAAATATTGATTCATCTGATTTTGAATCAAACTTATCAAGATTATCTTTGGTATTTAACAAGAAACATTTACTACCAAAAATTTTGAAATATGAGATCTTTGGTATACGATCATAATACAATTCAAAACATGTTTTATGTAAAATTGGTCGAATAAGAACATGGTTTAGAACATAACATGTTGTATTAATTGCTTCAGCCCAAAAGTATTTTGGTAAATTTTTATCTTGAAGCATGGTTCTAGCACATTCTTACAAAGTTCTATTCTTTCTTTCAACAACTCCATTTTGAGGAGCCGCTCTAGGAAAAGCAAAGTTGTGAGATATACTATGTAAATCACAAAACTTTAGAAAAGATTCATTTTCAAATTCACCACCATGATCACTACGAATTTTAATTATTGATGTAGATTTTTCATTTGTAATTCTTCTACAAAGTTTAGAAAATTCCGAAAAAGCATCATTTTTGTTTTTTAGAAAAATCACCCATGTAAACCGAGAATAATCATCTACTATAACAAAAGCATACTTACTACCATTCAAACTTTGAATTCTAGATGGTCCAAATAGATCTAAATGTAAAAGTTCAAGAGGACGTTTTGTTGAAACTATATCTTTTGCTTTAAAAGAACTCTTGATTTGTTTACCCCTTTGGCAAGCATCACATAAGTGATCTTTCTTATATGGTATTCTAGGTAGGCGTCTTACAAGATCATTCTTGGATAACTTTGAAATAATTTTAAAGTTAACATGTCCAAGTCTCTTGTGCCATAACCATTGAATTTCATTTGAAACAATAAGACATTTTTCATTAAAAGTAAGTAATTCATCTAGATATAGATTGAAAATCAGAAATTAAACATAAATCATTTTTAAAAGAAACATGAAAACCTTTATCACATAATTGACTAATAGATATTAAATTATGCATTAAACCATCTACTAAAAGAACATTTTCTATCAAGGGAAATTTTGGATTATCAATATTACCAATACCTATTACTTTTCCCTTGTTATTGTCACCAAAGGTGACGGTTCCTCCATCCTTATTTTAGAGGGTGAAAAATAACTCTGGCCTTCCAGTCATATGTTTGGAACAGCCGTTGTCCAATATCCATTTGCTCCTTATGTTGTGTACCTACAACAAAATTAGAAAACAGAGCATTTGAACCATTTCTATTTTCGGGTCCATGAGAGTTAGTCTTAGGAACCCATATCCATTTGGATTTTGGTTTCCTTTGATAATAAATATTATTTCTGTAAAAGGATTTATCATGTCTAGAATAATCATGTCTGGAATAATAAGCATTATAGTTTCCATGATTAGATGCATTTCTATTAGAACTAGAAAGTTTAGTTCTATGAACAAATGGTTGAGAATAATGTCTTTGATTTTTCACCACATAGTTTGGTCTATTTTGAGTATCAAAGAAGCTATATCCCAATCTGGTTTTATTAACCGAGCATCTTTGAGAACCAAGAAGTTTTTCTAGATTCTCTTGACCATTTGTGAATTTGGTCACTATGGAAAGAAGATCATTTGATTTTTCTTTTAGACTAGATATTTCTTTTTGTAAGAGATTGGTTTTAACTCTAACTTCTTTTATCTCAAATGCTTGGCAAGAGTTTTCCTTCTTGAGATCTTTTATCTCTTGAAGTAACACTTTATTTTGAGAGCCAAGAGTTAAATTTTCAGTTTTTAACTCTTTATTTTTAGAACTTGGACTCTTAAATTTAGCATATAAATCATTGAATGCTTCAACTAATTCATCATAGTCAAATTGACTTACCGAATCTTCTTGTGCTACAAAACACATGTTGGCGACTTCTTCATTTGATTCTTCATCGGAAGAGGAGTCACTATCATCCCAACATGCTTGAAATGCCTTTTTCTTCTTGAATTGGTCCTTGGGCTTGATTTTGAGAAGAGGACAATCTTTCTTGATATATCCTGCCTTTTTGCAGTTAAAGCATTTGACTTCATTGGGATTGGAAGAATCTGCTTTATTTACCTTTCTTTGAAATCTTCCCTTTTTGATGAATCTTCTGAATTGCCTTGTGATGAGGGCAATATCTTCATCTTCATCTTCATCTTCATCTTCATCTTCTTCTGAATTTTCTGAGTCAGAAGTAGCCTTAAAAGCAAGAGATTTCTTCTTGGGCTCTTCTTCTTGTCTGTCTTGAAGTTGGACTTCATATGCCATAAGGTTACCAACCAAATCTTCAAGAGTGAGAGTGTTAAGATCATTTGCTTCTTCAATAGCAGTGGTTTTTCTCTCCTATTCAGGAGTTAAACACCTTAGAATCTTTCTGACTAAATCCACTTGTGAATATTCTTTTCCAAGGGATTTCAAAGTGTTAATTATATCGGTCATTCTAGTTACCATGTCCGATATAGATTCATTTTGCTTCATTTTGAACAATTCAAATTTATGAACTAAAGAAGCAATTTTAGATTCATTTACCTTTGACGTACCTTCGTGAGTCACGAGAAGAGTATGTCATATTTCATTTGCTGTAGAGCATTGAGAGATGTGATTGAACGCTACCTTGTCAACAGCACAATACAATGCATTCATGGCTTTGGTATTCAGTGAAGCAGTCTTGTTTTCATCATCGGTCCATTGACTGAAATCAGTTGATGAAGTTTGTTACTTTTCTGAAACAACTCTCCAGATTTCGTGATCCATGGATTGCAAGAATATTGTCATTCTTACTTTCCAGTATCCATAGTTTGTTCCGTCGAAGAGAGGAGGACGAACAGAGGAGCTTCCTTCTTTGTGTTGAGATGTTGTAGTTGTCATGCTAGATGATGGTCAAATCAAAGTAATAGCAAACCTGTGCTTTGATACCAAATGAAAGTGCACTAGGATCGAGGCAACGAGCACTAGAGGGGGGGTGAATAGTGTTTTTAAAAATTGTCTGCGGAATATTGAAGGATTTTGCAAATCAAAAAGCAAACACACAAAGAATACAAGATTTTATCCTGGTTCGGTCTAACCCGACCTACATCCAGTCCCCAAGCAAAACCCGCTTGAGATTTCCACTATCAACCTTGTTAACTACAAGATCACACAGACCAAAACCGATCTCACTTTCAGTAACAACCCTATTGAAAGCAAACAACTCCTTTAAACCAAGGAGTCCTTTTTACAGAAAAATAAGTAACTTACAATACAACCTATGAGTCTTTCTTTTGAATGCAAATGAAATGCAATTGGCTTTTGAGGTTGTTGAAATACTCTACTTACGAATTCACTATCTCTCAAAGTGATTTGAGTGAAAAACTGAAGTGAAAATATCAAGTGAGTGAGAAAACAAATACTTGAATGAATAGGAGTGAAAAGCAATAAGTAAATGATTCAAATCGATTGAATTGTTGTTATTTTGAGTGTAAAATGCACTCATATTTATAGTTAAAGTTTTTCATACGTTGAGAGTATGAAAGGGTGTCAAAACTGTCCATTTTGAACGATCAAAACGTTTGAAAAACAAAAAGACACGCCTTTTTAAAGTTTTAGGAAAATGGCAAAATTAGTCGACTGAAACATCAGTTAGTCGACTAATAGTTAGTTATTAGTAGACTGACAGTTATCGTCGGTCGACTGATCTGTTAATCGAGCCGTTTGAAAATCTGAACTTTAGAAACTTAGTCGACTAGAGAAAAAATAGTCGACTGATAATATCATCAGTAGACTAAAAAACTTTTCAGTCGACTGCTGCTAAAATCTTCTGAAAAACAAACATTATGTTCGGTCGACTGATAAAAGCATTAGTCGACTGCTGCTAAATTTTTCAGAAAACACATGTTCTGTTCAGTCGACTGATAAAACCATTAGTCGACTACTGCTAATTTTCCAGAAAACAGACATTCTGTCCAGTCGACTGATAAAACCTTCGGTCGACTAATTTGACAAAAATGACTTTTTAGAAAATATGGCGCGAAAGAATTAGTCGACTGGTAAGTCGATTGGTCGACTAATAAACATAAAAATTTAAGAAAAGAGTTTTCTAAAAAGATTTTCAAGAGGGTTTCTTTTAGAAAAGTTTTTCTAAAGACTTTTAAGGTGAAATGCAACCTAAATATTCACTCTAAGTAAGGCTCTTACAAGAATCTAAGACTTTTAATGAATTAAACATTTGCACACTAGTCTTCAAAGATTCTTCATCGAATTCTTCAATTTCTTCATAGCCTTAGCTGAAATGCAGTTGATTCCACTTGTTCATCATCAAAACCTTGTACTTGATGTAACATGTATGGCTTCATTATCGTAACAAAAGGTACTAGCACAAACACTGGATTTTGAAAAAAAGTACCAGTATGAGCACTATATTTTGGAAAATTAAGTCGGCGCTTTGCAGATATTTGAAAATTGTGATGAGAATTTTCAACTTCACCTTCACGATGACTTGTCATAAATGATTGCCGAGGACTCAGGATTTATCCCTTATCCAGTTTAGGAACTGATTTGATGTACAATTATGCAAATGGATGTTGACTAATGCAAATGAATGTCGATCGAAGCAAATTGGTGTTGATCGATGCAAATAAATGCAGATCTGTTAAAAATTGACGTTGACTGATGCAAATGAGTGCAGATCAGGCAAATAAAATGACAAGGCTTGATAATGTTTGATGAAAGAATTTGCTTGATAATGAAAGAATTGACTTGATCTTGTTTGCATACAGGGTATTTGAAATAAAAGACAAGTTTTCATAACAAAAGATGCCCCAGTGTAGTCTGGAAGAAAGATGTTCAGATGAAAGAATACTTGATCATTATTGAAGAAAATTCATTGAAGAATACAAAAGATAGAACCATCATTCTAAGCATAAAATTTCTTCAGATATCAGGCATTGATAGGATCGGGTAGTTCTACCCCGTCTGCATTAATCAGACGATATAAATTGCATGGTAATGCTTCCTTTACCACGTAGGGACCTTCTCAGTTTGGTAACCATTTGCCACGTGGGCAGTGCTTGAGATGAGTCGTTAATCTAAGGACCAGATCATTGACTCAAAATCTTCTTTCGATGACTGGCTTGGCATATTGCCTAGCTATCCTTTGTCGATAAGATTGAGCATGCTCCGCTGCCTTGAGTCTTCTCTCATCAAGTAGATGAAGTTGTACCAACCTCTATTGTTGATACTGATCGAGTGGTAGCTCTAGAAGTGATGCGAACTTGAGAGCAAGCTTTTGAACATGAAGAGATAGTATCACCTCGATTTCGTAAATAAGCTTTGAAGGAGTTGTATTGGTTGAGGTTTGAATGGTGGTTTGATACACCCAGAGTGCATCACGGATTTTCTCATGTCAATCACGACCCATCTCAACAATTCTTTCCAAGATACGGATCAGGATTTTATTGGTGGCCTCTGTCTGACCATTTCCTTGAGAATAATAGGGAGCAGAAAAATGATGATGAATCCTGAATTTTGAATAAAAGACCTTCATTCTCCCGTTCTTGAAATGAGTGTCATTATCTGAAACTATATCATATGGTATGACAAAATGATAAAGGATATTCTTATGGATGAACGAGATCACATGTCATCCCTCCAGTGTACGCAAAGTGATAGCCTCAACCCATTTGGTGAAGTACTCTATTGTGGCGAGAAAATATTTGTGGCCATTGGAGGCAGAAGGAGTAATTGGACCCACAACATCGAAAGCCCATATAGAAAATGGCCATGAAGATACAGCTGATTGTAAGTATTTGTTGGCGCATGAATGGAAGGTGTGTGCATCTGACATTGAACACACTTTTTCATAAAACGATAGCAATCTTGTTGCATCATTTTCCAATAATATCATGCTCAAATGATCTTCTTGACGAGAGTTTGGTAACCGACGTGGCCACCACAAATACCTTTGTGCGTTTCTCAGATGACTTTTTTGACTTCTTCGTCCAAGCATCTGAAATACTTAGCACTAAACACACGACGATAAAGGACATTAACAAGAATAAAATATCGGACAGACATGCATTGCATTGAATCGCTCGTTGTCCCTCTTTGACAATTCTAGTGGAAGCTCCTCAGTGTCAATGAAATTCTTGATATCTTGGTACCAAGGCTTCTTTTTTTGATCTGTCTGGTTGGTTTGCATAACTGGAATGAAGGCAGATTGATCGAGTCTACCAATTTCAAAAGATTGACAAGACTCTCCGTCTCTAAAAGACATAATGGAGCCTAGGCTGGCTAAGTTGCCAGCTATTTGGTTGAACTCACTTTTGATATGGAAAAGTTGGAATTCATCGAAGTTGTCGATGAGAGCTAGAACAATCTTATGATAAGGAAGTAGCTTTTGATCCTTCACCCGACATTCGGCTTTGACTTGGCTGATGACGAGCAGTGAGTTGCCAAAAGCATGCACTCTCTTAACATTGAAATATTGCAGAATTCTCAGACCTTGTATTAAAGTTTCATACTCGGCCATGTTATGAGTGCATTGAAAATTAAGTTTGAGGGATAAGGGAATCATCTCCTTCTCAGGCGTGATCAATAGGATTTCGATCCCCATGCCAGCCATATTCTTTGAGCCATCAAAAAATAAACTCCAAACTGGAGACTGCTGGACATTATAGATGCGCTCATCAGGGAAATCATCATTGGCCTTTACATCTTCTGCCAAAGGAAAATTGGCTAGTTGGTCGGCGATGACCTAGCCTTTAATTGACTTCTGAGAGAAATACTCTAAGTCATACTGCATTAACAGAACTTTCCACTTGGCGATCCGTTCACTGAAAAACGGTTGTTCAAGAATATACTTAAGAGGATTAAGCTTTGATAGAATCTTGACTTCTGATGCTAACAAGTAATGACGCAATTTTTGACACATCCAGACCAGAGCTAGGCATGTATTCTCTATCTGAGAATACTTCTTCTCATAATCAATGAAGGTTTTGCTCACGTAGTAGATGACATGCTCTACTTGATTGCCTTCTTCATATTGTACCAAGAGTCTGTCATAAGCAGTTTGATTAACTGAGACATACAACAAAAGAGGCTTTTTCAATTCTAACGACTTCAGAACGGATGGATTGAGGAGATATTTTTTGATGCGCTCGAACGATTGCTGACACTCTGGTCCCCATTCGAACTTCACTCCTTTTCTGAGTAGATGATTGAAAGGTTTGCACCTCATGACCAAATTGGATATAAATCGTCAAATTGACTACATACATCCTTGAAGACTATGCAACTCTTTGAGATTGGTCATAGGTGACATATCAGTGATAGCCCTTGCTTTAGCGAGATCCACTTTTATCCCCTTTTTGTTGATCATGAAGTCAAGCAGCTTGCCAGACTCTACTCTGAAAACACATTTCTGAGGATTGAGTCTCAACTTGAATAGAATAAGTTGCTTGAAGACTTGACCAAGAGCATCAATATGGTTTTCTTCTTTCTTAGACTTGACCAGGATATCATCGACATATGCATCCATAATCTTATGCATCTGGTCATGGAAAATGACAGTCATTGCACGCTGATAGGTTACTCCAGCATTCTTAAGCCCAAATGGCATGACTGTGTAACAAAAGGTGCCCCAAGGCATGGTGAAAGATGTCTTGGACTGATCACGAGTAGCCAACTTGATCTAATTATATCCAAAATATCCATCCATACAGGAGAACATGGCATGACCTGTCGTGTTGTCGATTAAGAGATAGATGTTGGGAAGTGGATAGTCATCATTTGGAGTAGCTTTATTGAGGTCTCGAAAGTCTATGCAAATTCAAACTTTTCCATTTTTCTTAGGAATTGTGATAATATTTGCTAGCCAGTCCGGATAGTTTATAGCTCGAATGAATCCAGCTTTGAGTAAATCTTCAAGTCCTTCTTTGACTTGTTTCTCAATTCAAGGATCCATTTTTCTCAACTTCTGCTTGATTTGTTTAATATTCAGCTTCAAAATGAGGCGATGCTCAACCAATTTGGGATCCAATCCTAGCATATCCTCGTAAGTCCACGCAAACACTTCCTGATATTGCTTAAGAAAATCGATGAGCCTTTCCTTCTCATCTGCGTTCAGACTCGTACCGATCTTGACAATCTTCAGACTGTCTTTGAAACTGATATTGATATCTTCAGTCGAATTCTGAAATAGGGACGATGGCTCATCTTGCTTCTGAATCGACGCGAATTTTCACAATTTTTGGAAGGATGAGTCAAACTCTGCAGACTCTTCTGACTGTTTTGTTGTCTTGTTGTTCTCTGCTCTTGCCTTGACCCGATGGATCCTTGCGGGCTTCGAAACGATTGGAAGACTATTTGGATTAATAACGAGCTTCCTTATCGATTTGGAAGACATTTTGAAAATCTGGGAAAAGAATAATATTCAGGGAATTGACCATCATAAAACAGATTGAAAAAAGAAATAATGGTGAATTATAAAGATAAATTGCAAGAGGAGAAAAGAAGGATGACATCAAGACGAATAAGAAGAATTGATAACTTTATTGAAGACTTAAAAACAATGACAATGACAATGATAAGAAATGAAATGGGACATTATCCCTACAGAACGCGAAAAACAACGGAAATGAAAGAAAATGATAAGTATTCTCAATGCATCCCCTTGACAAAGATAGTGTTTTTATGAGATCTCGTGCCCGTGAATCTCAGTCTTGTCCTGTGTGGATGGTGGTCAGGGATTACTAGCTCTAGTCGGTCGTCTCCGTTCTTGCCTAAGCCCTTGAAAGGCTGGTAGCCATGCTTCAGTAAAAGATCAAATCCCCTCTTAGCTTTTATAAATTGCGGGAACAAGGGATGATTTCTGAAAGTGTTGTAATCCACACAACCTTCGATTTTGAAGAAATGTGGTCATTGGCACTGGACCATCGTTGCGGTATGCTCGGTTGGTCGTGCTTCTTCTAGCTTCAGCATTTCGAGGCTTTCGCTGAGGATGACCTCATCATTTTCCCTTATGCTAGAGATGTCTGCCGTGTAGGTTGGTTGAGGAATTATTGGTTGTAGCAGCCTCTCTTCCGGATCTTCACCCAAAATTGTGGTGATCATGTCACCTTTAGGCCACTTAATGCATTGATAAAGGGTGGATGGTACTGCATTTGCATTGTGAATCCATGTGCGTCCTAATAAAAGGTTATACGTCGGTGGCACATTGACGACATGAAAGAGAACTGTATAGACAATAGTTAATGAAGATCTCGAGAAAAATCTTTTCTTTTGTTGTTTGCCCATGGTTGTCAAAACCATAAATGGTGATGGGATCAAGGAGGTATTATTCTTTTAATCCTAGAGCCTTAGCAGTCATCTTAGGACAGATATTGAGGCTACTACCTCCATCAACAAGTACATGAGGTACGGTCATTCTCCTAGTATATGCTACAATATATAATGCATTGTTGTGAAATGCATGAGGCTTCGGCAAGTCCTCATCTAAAAAGGTGATAGGGGAAATAGTTATGGCCTGGTTGACAATCTGGGTCATATCTTCAAGAGTTGTGTCTGACTTTACCTTAATCTTTCATAATAAGTTATCCAGGACTTGCTGGTGCTTGGAAAAGGCATGCGCCAACTCGAGGATTGACACATTTGAGAGAACAGTGATCGGTTTCTGGACCGAATTGGTGTTTTCATTGGTTGTTCTACTCTTATCTTGAGCAATCTTGATAAACTGCTTCAGAAACCCCAGAATTCTTTTGGCAACTTCAGGAGATGCCTTGGCAGACTCAATTGAAACATTCAGCTTGCTGAAAGCTGAAACGAGATCCATCCTTTGGGCATTAGATTGGGCCCGTTGTAGCACCATAACCTAATGTTGAATATGGATATCGTCGTTGGGACATGGCTGAATATGATCCTAAGGTTGGAATGGCCGATCAGAGATCACCGTTGTTGAATGCTGAAAGAATGGCTGATTCAAGATAGCCATTTTTTCATCGTCATCACCTTCTACCAAAAGGTTCTTGTCAATGTAATATTGAATTATATTCTTGAGAACAAAACAGTTCTCAGTATCATGTCTCATTGTCCGGTGAAACTTGCAAAATCTGTCTTTCATTTTTTCAATGACAACGGGTGGATCGGCTACCTTTGGGAGCTTGATCATCTCACTTGTAAGCATATATTCGAGCACAGTCTCAAGCGATTGATCCAAAGGAGTGAATTTGTGGTTATAGCTCCACCCTTCATGCTTTACCTTTTGTTATGATTTTGGTGCTTGTTCGATAGCTTGCAGAGGTGGTTTGTTATTCTGTAGAAACGACTTACCCTTCTGCTCATTCTTGTTAGGATTCGAGCCTGCATAACTGAATGAATTTCCCTTACCCTTGCGATGATTCTTGTTGCGGACCGCATCGGTGGAGTAAGTGAAATAAGTCTTCTTTTTTTACTCCTACTGATTGTTGTTTTAAGCGAGGGTGATGCCCTCATACACTCCATTTTCCATGCCTAATTCGAGCCATTCGGCTCACTCTGTCAGCTCAATGAAGATTCTTGATGGAGAGGTGGATATGAGACTCCTCAATGGCTGTGAAAAGTTGTTCAAAATGATGTGAAGCGCATGCTCCTCCGAGATTGGATTCCTCATTTTATTGCAGGTACCCTTCCACCTGCGGATGAAGTCCCCGGTCTTCTTGTTGTCCTTTTGTTTAAGATTATAGAGGTGACTCAAGATTGGAAGCGCCTCAGTGTTGAATAGGAATCGCTCAATGAAAAGATTGACCACCTTATCGAATTCCTTCAACTCGATGGGGTTGATATGTTCTTAATATCATTTAATTGTTGTTCCCTCCAAACTGCGAGGGAAGCAAAGAAATAAAGCACAATTTTCCCTTTTAAACTTGGAACACTCAGCGAAGAACATAGTAAGATGTGCTTTAGGGTCGCCAGAACCATCAAACTTGATGAACTTCTTGGGAGATTGTCAAGACTGTCATCCCCGTCTAAATCGTCATAAAAGTCTTCACTCGTAAAGACCTTCTTGCCCTTGTCACGAGCCTGCAAATCCTTGACCACATCTTTGAGTTGTGTCTGATCCGGATCATCCACTGACCGATTATTTAGCTTATTGGTCGACCCTTGCCCCTGAATTGACTTCTGAAATGCCTGTTGAGCCTCAAACTCTTCATCGGTATCACCCATTGATTCGGCTTCATCAGAGGTGGTCTCGTGTTGAACTTGCTTTTTAGAGATCTTCAGATGCTTCTTTACTGTCTGGCCCTTAACTTTCTTATATATATATAAGGGGGGAGAAAACGGCCAGGTTTATATATGACCCATCGCAGTCTGGTTTGGGATCAAATCTGATTCAAACCAGACCTGTCTCAGGTCCTAGTATGCTGACTATGATTTGTTATCAGACTATGTTTGAAAATGCCATCAAAACATTTATACACATGCTGAAAATCGTTGGCCGTTAATAGAGTTGGGTTCCGATTTTCTGTTAAAATGAATAGCAGATTTATTTTTCAGCATCCTCATGGTTTTATATTAAAGTTGTTTTGAGGTGATCATGAGTGTTTGATGTCAAAAATTGTATTGATGCAGTTAGGCTTGTCAAAACAGTTCTTAATATCGAGTTATGAACAGATGTCAAGATTGTGTTATACCGAAACTTTTATTGGACTTCTAGGCTGTCATAATTGCTTTTATATCAAAATTGTATTTGATGTCACTAGGTTGGTGAAAATTGTTTTTAATATTGTCTTATGAACTTCTGAAATTCTGATTTGTTTAACAAACTGTCTATGTGAATCAATCTCCAAAACCGAGGTTGTGAGATCAAATCTTGACTTGGTTGTTACACTTACCGGTATTAAGCCTGTTTAGAAGTTTCTATACTAGTAATCAGCTGGTTGTTATGTAGGGAAAGGAAATAAACAAAAATCTGGTTAGGCCATTAGTGCTGATTTGATAAAAATCAATGTCTTATTGCCTGGGTACATAAACCGACCCTTGTGTGGATTATGAACAAGCTATTGATGCTTTCTTTTCAGCTATGAAATGGCTGACATGCTGCCATATGAGTTGGCCTTGAACCAGCCTGAAAATTAGGATTGTCCATCTATGTTAGCACTATGCTGGAATATTTTTCTTTATGTTGTCATAGTTTGGCTGAATACCGAATTAGTTCTAAATGCTGGCAGATGATCTGTTATAATACTGTTAAGTGTGTTATATGTATGAGTTATGTGGGCTGTTGTAGGGCAGGGTAGTGTTGCACACTTTGGTGCAAGACTGTCCGCTATCCACTACCATTGGTGGCATGTTTACGCATGAGAAACATGCTGCCAACAGTATGTTAATGTTGTCTTGTGCATGGGAGCAACATAGTTATGGCTAGATGGTTATATTTTGTATCCCGAGCATGCCCAAATTTGTTACATGAATGAAAAAACTGTTTATTGGTTGTGTATACTCATGAAACTAAATATTATGTTGGCATAGATGTGCATATCATGAACACAAAATTTTAAAGTTATTTTGATGTTGCATTAACATGATTACGTGCATGTTTGGATACTATGCATGAGACGAATCATGAAAGAAAATCTATGTTGCAAGTATTTGTCTGTATGCATATGCAATTTGTTTTATATATACATTCTTATTGTCTGTGAATGAATGTGCATTGTGGACATGTTTCAATAGTTGTGTGTATGCATGTTCATTGAGATTTTTACTTAATATGCATTGATGGTCAAATGTGAACTACTGTAGGCCATGTGGGCCAGGAGCATGTGTAGCTCAAAGATCAGTGTTATGCATTGCAAAATTCACTTTTGAAATTATTGACTTTCTAAATTAATTGCACTGTTAATTTGTAACGGGCAAGGTTTCATGTTTGTTTTGCATGTTGATTTGCAAAACGATTCTTTTATAAAGAATTTGACTTTTGTTAAAAAGATAAAAGAGATAAACAATGTAATTAATGTTTTTCTTCCTGGATGTCACTTCCACAGTGTAAGAATCCTAAATGACGGTTTTGAAGAAACCGTAAGGATACTAATACTCAGTGTGCAATTGTGCCCTTGAACCCGATATGGTGGTTCGCCTCCCGACCACAGTTTTAGAGAGTTTTCAACCACTTTGTTTGGGGTGATGTTGTGACACAGTTGTTATTATTGGTATACTAAGAAAGTGGTATCAGTAGATGTTGATTTTTCCAGTGTCATGACATTAAATGTTGATTTCTAATGTTATGATGGATGGTGTTGATTCGTGATATCGGTCGAGAAACGAGTGTGAAATCAGTAATAAAATACAAATTATGTATTAAGCTACAACTAGAAACCTATCTTGGTCTTCGAGAATTGTTGTGCCTGTTCTGAGTATCTATGAGTTTTAATGAAGTGAAACTAAATCTAGTATGCATTTAATAGGAACATGCATACAAAAAAAGAACTCTGATAATAACTCAATAAATTGCTCATGCATGTGCATTGAAATCATGCATATTTACTGTTCAATATTAGTTCTTGTATTCTTATTTTGTTTCATATGAGATATTGTTATTGCATGATAATTGCTTTTAAAATGCGTTAATGGTAATTGAATTATGAGATTGTTGTAGTTATGTTCCTCTGAAAACTTGCGTGAATTTGATTTATGCTTTTTCTTGCCTATTTGGATTTTTAGAAAAAATTGTACAAAAAATCTTTGATTCTTACCCAGTACTCCCTATATTTTTCACAGGATCTGAAGCTCAGTGATGAGGACGACTGCCACAAGGAGCCTACGAGACTACGTGACATACTTTTGTTATTTTTGAATAGTGCGGCTCTATGATTTTACACTTTAATTTAATTATGTTCTCAGACTTTGATTATTGATTAATAAAGTTAGTTATTTTGTTTGGATGGTTAAATGTACAGATCCCTTGTAGTTTAGAAGTTGTTAAGTCTGTGAGGCTCCAGATCCTTGGGTTTTGGTTTCTGCAATTGTTAAAAAAATATATATTTCACTTTTGAACGGGGATGGGTTGGGGTCATTACTGCTTCAACACCACCAGTTGATCTTTGGCATCGTCGTCTCGCCCATTGTGGGCAACCTTTTTTGCAATCTTTAGTTAGTGTTGATCTAGTGTCTAGTTCTTTTTGTAATAAAGAGTTGATGAGAAAGTCTGTCTTAATTGTCAAGTGTATAAAAGTCATTAACTCAATTTTCAAGTTATCAATAAAAGGGCTTCTTTTCCTTTCAAAATTGTTTACTCTAATGTTTGGGGTCCAGCTCATGTTTCCTCGTATTCATCAACTAAGTATTAAGTGAAATTCATAGATGGTTATAGTCGATATACGTGGATCTTTTGCATGAAACAAAAATTTAAAGTGTTTGACTTGTTTTGTTGTTTTCATGCCTTTGTGAAAAACTAATTTAAGCGAAATATCATTCATCTTCACAATGACGGTGGTGGTGAATATAGTTTCAATGCCTTTAAAGAAAATTTACAAAGTCATGGCATAATATACCAAAAATCATGCACCCGAATAGAATGGTATAGCTGAAAGGAATCATCGGCATATAGTTGAGAGTGTTATGACCATGATTCACGCAAGCAATGCTTGTTTGGGGTTATGGACCAAAGCTTTCAATACAAACTTTCCACATCATAAATAGGCTGCCAATGAAAATTTTGAATAACATGACACCATATTCAGTTCTTTTTTAGCGAGATCCTTGTTTCCAAGATTTGAAAGTATGGGGAAAGTATGATTCTCAGTGTAATAAATTTCTCCCAAAGGCATCGATATGTAGGTTTGTTGGGTATGATGATGTATACAGGGGGTACCGCTTTCGGAACCCTGCAAAATGATGCATAACTATATCCAAGAATGTCATTTTTTATGAAAACAATTCTGTTTTTACAGAAAAAGGCTCTGTGCTATCTTCCATATATAATTATGATATGCAAGATTGGTTGAATTTTTTCTAAACAACAATGCACTTCATGTGCAAATCTACCAAAAGAAAGTGCAACTGATTATGCATCACAGCATGCTCTCTCCAATGCTGAACATAATATTGCAACGACAGACTCTTTCTGCAGCTCCATTTGATCTGAATGCTAAATGGTATGGACAAGTTTATCATAGGACACAACAAATGGCAGACACTTTTATTCAACCAAAAACCATACAGCATGACCCTGTTGATGTTGAATTAAATGTAGACACGGGGCAAGTAAAATCTACAGGCTGAAATGCATAGATCTGCAAGAGAGCACCATCTCATTAATAGGTGGGTGAGTTATGATGCTTTTAGTGCTGATTATCAAGTATATTTTCATACAATGATGAAGATCCAAGAACCTAATCACTACTTAGAGACAATAAAAAATTATCGTTTGATCGAAGCAATGAATAAAGAAATGTGTGCAGAAAGCCCATTGGCAAGAACATAGTTGGCAGCAAATGGGTGTATAAGGTGAAGCAAAAAGCCGATGGAAGTATAGAAAGATACAAAACTCGGCTTGTAGCAAAAGGATACACACAGGAATACGGTCTAGACTATCATAAAACCTTTAGCCCTGTGATCAAAATGGGAACCATATGATTGGTGGTTTGCCTTGCTGTGATGTGATATATAACTGGAGAATGCATCAAATGGATGTAACACTTTCCTTCATGGTGAACTTAAAGAAGAGGTTTCTATGGAGCAACCTTCGGGATTTGCAGAAGGTGATCCAACGAAAAAAGTATGTCTCCTACAATGATCACTTTATAGACTGAAATAGGCCTCAAGATCTTGGTTCCAAAGGTTTTCATATGAAATTCAAAGGTATGGATTCCAAAGAAGCCAAGTAGACTATTCTCTCTTTATTTGCATTGGAAAGTATGTAATTACTATATTGCTAATATATATGGATGATATTGTGATCACTGGAAGTTCTGTTCAGCATATAGCAGAGTTAAAAGAATAATTACAAAGAAGCTTTCGGACTACAAACCGAATATTCCTATCACAGAAAAAATATGCCATAGATTTGCTTAATAAGACTGGAACGAAGGATTGTAAACCAATCTCCACGCCCGTACTTGTTAATAAAAAGTTGAAAATTGATGAGGGGCAGCCTATTAAAGATGCAAAGTCCTATAGAAGCATAGTAGGAAAGCTACAATATCTGAGTTTCACTCGGCCCGATATAGCCTATTTAGTCAACCAAGTATCACAATTTATGCATAACCTAAAAGGACATATGAAGACTTTGAAGCGTATTCTGAGATATATTAAAGGCACACTCAGTGATGATTTGCAATATCACCCAGACAAATGTGATCCTTTAATTGTTTTTGGCTTCACGGATGCTAATTGGGCAGGAGATTTGGATATAGGGAGGTATGTGTCAGGATATGGCGTCTTCTTGGGAAGTAATCTAATATCTTAGAGTAACAAGAAGCAATGCACTATAGCTAGATCAAGTCTGGAGGCAGAATATTGTTTTATGGCATCTCTTGCGAAGGAAATTACTTAGATTCATCATAGTCTCATTATTTTAAATCAGAAAGTTGGATGACAATCAGAGTGCTATCAAAATCTCGTTGAATCCCATTCATCATGGCAGAACTAAGCACATTCAATTAGATCAACATTTTATTCAAAAGAAAATTGAGGACAAAGAGATTGAGGCAAAGTATGTTGATTCTAATAATCAAGTGGCGGACATTCTCACAAAGGGACTAAAAAGGGGCAAGGTTCTGGTTTTTAAAGAGCAAGTTGTCCATGATCCAAACTAATGTACAGCTTGAGAGAGAATGGAAGAAAGTTACTGTATACAGATTTTCGATCGGGTCTGGGCAGACCCGATCCATACTATAAAACATGTCATATAAGCTTGTAAGTTGTAATATTATTAAGGGTATTTCAGTAAAATACCAAACCCTAACCTGTAACATAAAATCAAGTGAATAGATAGCAGCAATACAAGAAAAAATTAACGTGAACTGCTGCCCCTTGTTTCAACTTTTGTCTTCTTTCTCCTCATCTCAAGTTTTCTTGCAGGTATTCAGCAGGGATCAAAATCTAACACAAACCTTCATCTAACCACCCTTCCCTCTCTTGCAATCGACTTCCTCTCAAATTTTCCCATTTCCCTCCAAAATCTCTTTCATCTATATTAAAAAATCCCTAAAAAAATTAGAGATAACTAGATTTTGGTTTCATGTTTTTGGCTCCATTTGTGTACTTTCTGAACAAAGGTTCGTTCTGCCATGAGAGTTGACCCTAAACCCAAAATTTCAACATCCAAGCAAATTGCAACCATGATCTATAGAAAATTTATTCACCAACTACAGGACCAATAGTCGTTTATGCCTTGTTCGTATCCATGAGGATGTGGTGATGGATTGGTTTCTTTTGTTTTACAGCACTACTATGATGGTGAACTAAGCAACATGAATATAAACAAGAGATAATATAATCCATTGTAGACCTAGAAACATGAACTGAAGGCTAAAAAGACTTTATCACTCCTCTGTCACCAAACACTGAGACCAAGATTCACCACAACTCTACACTTAGAGGTAGTTGGTCTTCACTCTTGAAAGGGTCATTCATGGCAAGAATGAGGGATCCACTTACTTTTATGTAGTATGAGGGATTCAGTTATTTTTACATTGTTTTTATACAATGAAATAAAGATTTCGACATGGAGAGTTCTAGGAAGTGATTTGAGCAAAGAATAAGCATGAAGCAGAAAAGGTGAGCACCCTCCACCACACATCATGAAACAGCTTAAATTCTCAATGGTTAGCAGACAATCTGTAGCAACCTTAAGAATGACAAAAGGTGCAGAAAAGAAACAAAGCAGCACCCGATCAACAGGCCAAGAAAATTTCAAATAGACTAAAAATTCCGATCTCCAAATGCAATCTCTTTTATTCCATTATCAAGTAAAAAGTTCCTCAATGCATAAAAACATAAGTATCCAATTAGCTCCTTTATCTCTCAAACTGTGATTTGACTTGAGGCACCAAGCTATCCTTCAATTTCAATAATTGATTACCCCAAGAGCAGAGTGGCACAAATAAGTGATTAGATACTGCTTTCATTAAAAAAATAAAGATAAATATGCTAACTATGAAGGGTTTGTGCTAGAACCTTTGTAACTGAACAGCATAGAAAAAAGGCTGTTTGTTGCAAATTTCACTGAGGAAATGAAAATGGTCGATAGCGTCACCATCGACATACTCTGGAGGGGTGGCAATCAGATTGACAGACATGCAAGCAGAACCGGAGGAATCATAATCACAAGAAAATCTTCAGTCATGAAATAAAATGGAGAACCATCATGATGAAAGGGCTTCATTTTAACTATCATATGAAGCCCAATCATCGCTATTTAAAAGTGCCCAAAGTGTGAAGAACTCCACTATGTCAGAGATAACCACTACCAATCATTTCTGCATCAGCTGCTGCTTTTAATGATTTTGATGTTTATATTAGTGGTGACTTCAACACATTACATCTCATGAAGAACTCGATTATGAACCTAAAAAGGACAAAAAGACACTTTCACACTCTTGAAAGAAAAATTCATTTTGCCAGATAACCAAGCTCCTTGTGCTTAATTTGGATGGATCAATTAAATCATCAACTGAACTACATTCTGTGGGAGGCCTTTGTAACATGCAGGAGCAATGCCCCCCAGAAGAATAACTGATCATAACGCAGTTGCCTTGGAATGAGGAAGTGAGTCAAGGAGGGATGCCACATTGGCATCATTAATTTCCGTGTATTAGAGTACAGATTGTACATATTTACAGGCATGTTTTCAGCAGCCCAAAATTAGAATGCAATCTTATTTGTTGGTAAAGCTCCAACCTGGTAGCAATTGCAAGGGCATCATCCTCCTCATGGGCCAAAAGATGTCATCAAATGATGTTTTATTCAAAGAAATAAGAAAAATCTCTCCAAGAAGAGGGCACCAATCAGACACCTAAGTTATGATATTCTACATCAGGCAGGATCTATAAAATTATCGAGAAGGGGTTAGCTAGGAGATCTTAAAAAAGTTCTGCCTAAGATCATTTCTCCTGGCCATAGGGAAAGAAAGATCATGAACGGCATGGTTGCACCATGAAGCTATACATGCAACTGGTGAAAACAAAATTGAATTTTACCTATATCTGAATTTAAAGAAGGCAATACACAGAGCACATTGTAGCTCTTCTTTATGCTAGAAAAAGATAGCATTGCATAGAAATGAATTTGCATATATTGTCTTTTTCATCCATCACAGTAGCCCACACCGGAATGACCAAGAATCTGTTTAGACTAAAAAAATTCTCACCACCAAAGTAATCCATGATGGACATTCTCATTCCCTGTTGCTAATGGAATATCCACCCTTGTCTCAAGCAAGCAGTCGGCAGAAGTTTTCACTGTTGTCTTCAAACATTTTTCACCCTTCATCAATCTACTATATGAAGAATAAACTATGCTATGCTTCATATAATGTGTCACAGAAATGCTTTCAATTCCACACCTTCAATTATTATATGCAACCAAAATCCTTCCAGTTAAGATGTTATTGTTCAAAGGCTGCCCAAAAGAGGCTGACTAGTTGGGATGGTGGAGCATATAATCAAAAGGATCATATCAAAGACTGCAAGCTCTTGTGAGTCAAATTCATATTTCAATTTTTTGTGCTGGCTAAAGCCATTGCATTTCACACATAATTGATTTAGTACTTATAAATAACAATAGTAAAAGCATCTAAGTCACAAGAATAACTAGAGTAGAATGAGAAAGTTCAATTTGATCATGAAGAAGGATAAGTTCAGTCCCATCCAGACCAATTTATTATAATTGATAAAATGTACTAGCACACTTGCTTTAATCATCCTATGGCATGCAAATCAAAATCCTAACCCATGTACTATCACACTAGAAGCATATCATAAACAAAAATTTTCAATACACAAACGTGTACTGGAGAACCATGAGTAGAAAGATGGATGGAAAGATAAATTTTAACACCACTGAAAGGGGTTCCTTTTGGAAAAAACCGCTCATTTTTTTGTCAATAGTAATGAAACCACAAACCACTTGACGAAAGTGAATTGGGCGCTAAAAGCATCAGTTACTTATCAATGTCTGCTTGCAAATAATTGACATGGCTCTCCATTGATGACACATTGCTGGCAAAGTCACCATCAGGATGTTATGCAGGTGAGAGTTCAAGATAGAACCTTCAGAAAGAAACATGTTCAGTTGGTTTAAGCCGACTGCATGCATGATGGGCCCAATTGTGCACTTGGCAGCAAAACTAAAATTACTAAGGAAATTTCTTCTATTTGTGCTTTTAACAAGAATGCCACTAGGTTAATTCTGTTTTATTTGGCAGGGTTATAATAGTAATACAGGTAAGAACATTTTCATCTTTGTTTCTTTTCTTCTTAGTGAAGAAAGCAACTTCCCATAGTGGACCTCTTGGTGTTTATCAAGGCAGGGTTCCTAGTTTGATTGAACAAGATCAATCTCTCGGTCACAAGTTCTATCTCATAGAACTTTTTTCTTCTATCATGTTTCTTATTGATTTGGATTTAGTCAAGTTGGATGTTCCTTGGAATTTCCATTTCTTTGTGATGCTTTTCGGGTACATTAGAAGAAAAGAAAAATAGATAATTAGTTTTTGTTTAGGGAAAGTTTAGTCGATGGAAGGGAGCTATGAATATCATGCACCATATCCATGATCAATGTGCTTTTGTTGAATTTCTTTAAATTAAGAGTTTGATGGCAATGGACTTTGTGAAGATAATTTGCTGGAATTACCCCCAAATAGAGAGACATGGGAAGTTCTCCAAGAACTGCTTCCTTGCATTCAGTGAATGGATTTTGCCTCAGCTAGACAGATATAAGCATGATGAACTTGCCACAAAACAAGAAACTTTCTTAGTCAAAGGTCAAAAGAAAAGCATTAAAGCTTACAAACTTGCTTGGCTGGAATTTTCACGTCTCAGATATCCACTTTCTCTGGCTAGGCCTAAAGAAGTTGATCATTAAAGTGATAATTGGATGCTCCATGTAACTGAAAAGGAGTGTGTACACACGACTGAATCTGAGTTCATCCAACTAGCACTCTAATTAGCACATGTTCATTAAAGTCACTAATGGCATTTTGTAATTTACATTTCTTGTATGATGGGTATTTTCGTACCCTAGTAATTGTAACTGCATGTATTTAACGTGAAGCCCAATACCACAGTCGGGTGATTCATTTTGGGAAAAATCCTGCAGCTTTCTCTTCTCTCTCTCCCATTCGGCTGCTCTTGTGTATGAAACAGAGAACCACGATTTCTATCATGGTATCAGAGCTACAAATCCAAGCTTAAGGATCTTATTCCTTCATCCGGTAAAGTCTCTTCCCACTCACTTGCCATTGAATCATCTCTCCTACTTGTTTCTCTGCATATTTTTGTTTTCACTGTTTGCTGAACAACCTTCTTTCATTAGCCTACCTGTTTCTTTCTCTACATATTTCTGTTTCACTTCATCCTACATATTTCTGTTTTCACTGTTTCCTCTCTATTTTCTTCACGTTATCATATTTCACTGTTATCATATTTGCCTTTGAATCATCCGGCATATTTTTGTCTCCCTTTTGACTTGTCACTGCACGTGATCTTATATGTTAACAGCACAAATACTCACGCAAGATCAGATTCACATCATTTGATCTTTGCGTGAATAGGGTCACGTTAAATATTTTTTCTTTTACAAGTTGACTGCATATCAAATTCAGATCTTGCTGTCCTGATTAACTAATATTACATTAGTTGATCTTTCTCTATCTTCTTCTTTGTTTCACATTGTCTGTTTCTATCCCAGAGTTATAAATCCATATTCCCTCATATTCTGAAATTACACACGTTAATTTTAAAGTAACGTGTCTCTTTGATCAAACTCTAATTCAGAACAGTTTCTTGGTAAATAGTTCTGGTTTTCTACCTCAGTTTTATCATTCAAAAAGGCTTGCAGGAGAATTTCTGATATTAAGTTTCTGTTCTGATTTTCATTAGATCTCAACTGCAATTGGGTCCTTGTCGTAAATTCATTTTCTTAATTCTTATCTCTTCTTATATTTTTGGTTTCGATAGAATATGGACTCATTTCCTCACTCTCAGTCTGGTCTTTCCTCAAACTTTCTTAGTCAACTTGTGTCTGAAAAACTCAACAATTCCAATTTTCTAACTTGGAAGCGACAAATCATTTCATTCATAAGAAGTCAGGACCTTTCTGGACATCTGGATGGCTCTGTTCCTGTTCTTGTTCCTCCAGAGTTCGTATCACAAGAAGCAAAGAATGGTGAGGAAGATCCTTCTATTACCTATGTCAGAAATCCAGAATATGTATCCTGGATGAAGCGAGATCAGGCGCTGGTTGCCTACATCACTTCTATATTATCACAGGAAGTGTTTGTGGCAATTCCAGATGACTGCTCTGCAATGCAATTATGGCATCGATTGGTTCAGACATATTCTCAAGTTTCTCAGGCCAGAATATTAATTTTGAAGAAAGAATTTCAAATGTTAAGAAAGGACTCCATGACCATCATGGAGTACTTGAACAAAATAAAGACCATTACAGATCAGCTGGCCATCGTGGGATGTGCAGTTAGTGACAAAGATATGGTGCAGCAGACTTTGAGTGGGCTGGAATCGGATTATCATATGATGGTTACTTCCTTATTGTGTTTGCCAGAGTTACCTGCTTTTGAAGATCTTCGTGCCAAACTTTTGCAGTATGAGATGACCCTAAAGGGAGTCAAGAAAGAAATGGACAAGGAAGTCGTAGAATATTACCTACATCTAATATTCATCCCAGTGGGCAAAGGCAAAGACCAATACCGACCTGTTTTCTATGCAATAAAAGGGAGCATATCAAAGCAAATTGTTGGTTCAATCCTCAAAATAAAGGTAAACGGCCAGAGACAAGCAAGGGGCCAGATAAATTGAAGAACAGTGATGAAGTGAAGGAGTTGTTACTCTCTGCTTTAGCTGAATTGAACTTAAAGCAAAATGATCAGGGCACTTGGTATGTTGATTCTGGTGCAGTCACTCATGTCACTGGTGATGTTGGTAAACTCCTAACTTGTGTTCCCTATGCTGGTAAAAATAGTATAGTCACTGGAGATGGGTCTCACCATTGTATTTCCCACATTGGAAACTTTGTCATACCTATGTCTACTTCTTCCCTTGCTCTTTCAAATGTCATTTATGCTCCGAATATCAAGAAAAATATTGTTTCTGTCTCTAAGCTTGTTGATGACATCAATGCCTTAGTTGAGTTTACTCCTTTTTTTGTTCGTGTCAAGGATCTCCACACGAGGGAAACGTTCGCTGAAGGAAAGCGACAAGGGAATATGTATGTGTTTCAAGAGAATCCTTCCACTTCGAAGCTCGCATCATCATCTTCTTCAGCTTCTTCTAAAAATGTTTTTAGCCTTTCTGAGTGTAATAAGCCAAATCTTTGGCATGGTCGTTTGGATCATTGTAGTAGTCGTTTTATTGAAAAGCTTGTTTCTAACAGTCTTATTACCAAGTCAAGTCTAAATTTAAATGTTGATGATAAGAAATGTTCTAGTTGTCTTCAATGTAAGAGTCATGTCCTTCCATTTCATTCTATTAATAAAAGAGCTTCAAAGCCTTTTGAAATTATTTGTTCTGATGTTTGGGGTCCGGCTTCAGTTCCCTCCATGTCTGGCATCAGGTATTACATCATTTTTGTTGATAGCTATTCTCGGTATACATGGATCTTCTTTATGAAATGTAAGTTTGAAACATTCAAGTTATTTCAGAATTTTCATTCATTTGTTCAAAATCAATTCTCTGATAATATCCTTTGTTTCCGATGTGATGGAGGGAGTGAATTCTCCTCAAATGACTTTATTAAATTTCTCCAAACAAACGGAATACGTAGGCAGGTGTCTTGTCCTCATACACCTCAACAGAATGGGATTGCTGAACGCAAGCATCGCCATATTGTCGAGAGTACCATGAGCATGATGCATGATAGTAACCTTCCAGTTACCTTCTGAGCAGAGGCCTTTCATTCAGCCGTTCATATCATAAATCGATTGCCCATGAATATCTTGGAAAACAAATCACCCTACCTTTCCTTACATGGTGTTCATCCAAATTATCATGATTTGCGAGTATTCGGGTGTGTATGTTATGTTCATGTTGACAGTTCAATGCGACATAAGTTTCAGGATAAGGCCTTAAGTACAGATTTGTGTGGTATGCTGATAATTATAAAGGGTACAGATGCTATGATCTCGTGGGCAAGCGTATCAAAATATCCAGGAATGTTGTATTTGATGAATTGAATTTTGATCACAAGGTTGACAACCTTCTTGAAATTGAAGTTTATCACCCATGGTTGAACTCTGACCTCTTCTCTAGTGTTAATGATGTTTGTCCTTCAGAATGTAATAAATGAGATGAGAGAAACATGTCTGATGATGTACAGACGACTCAGGAAAGTGTCATTTCCGATCCACTCTTGCCTCCCAAAAGGTATAAAGGCATTGTTTACTCTCGACGTGAGAAGGGGATTCTTCCTAATTCTAATCAAGAGATGAATTCTTCTTCTGCTCCCAGAAGATCCACTCGACCCCGACATCCTATTGATAGATGGGTAAGTTATGAGAATTTCACTATGGATTTTCAACTCTTTTTAACCTCTTTAGGTAAGGAAGATCAGCCCACGACTTTCTATCAAGCAGCAAATTCTAAGCGATGGATTGAAGCTATGAATGAAGAAATGGAGGCTCTTCATGAATGTGGCACTTGGGAGATTGTTCTCAGACCACATGATCGAAATGTAGTTGGGTCCAAGTGGGTGTACAAAATAAAGTATAAGCCGGATGGTACTATTGAGCGATATAAGGCTAGGCTAGTTGCCAAGGGATTCACTCAGGAGCAAGGACAAGATTACGATGAGACCTTCAATCCGGTTGTGAAAATGGGTACTATTCGAATCATACTATCATTGGCTATTAAACATCAGTGGATTATCAGTCAACTGGATGTAAAAAATGCATTTTTACATGGAACTCTAAAGGAAGAAGTGTGCATGGAACAACCCACTGGGTATGCAGAAGGGAACTCCAGAGAATATGTGTGTCGATTAAAGAGAGTTATATATGGTTTGAAGCAAGCCTCTCGATCTTGGTTTGACAGTTTTTCTCTTGAAATAGAAAAATATGGTTTTAGTCGTTCGCTTCTTGATCATTCACTTTTCATATTCAAATGTAACGACACAATTACCTTATTATTGATATATGTATATGACATAATCATTACAGGTAGCTCTGTTGAACACATTGAGCAGGTTAAAGAACTCCTGAACCACAGGTTCAAGATGAAAGACCTTGGTAAACTGCGATATTTTCTTAGAGTAGAAGTTGACAGAACTATTGAAGGCATGACACTTACCCAACATAAGTATACCATTGATGTTCTCAGCAAAGCAAGTATGAAAGATTGCAAGCCTCTAAGCACACCCAGTGTACTTCATCAGAAACTCAGTTCTAAAGATGGCGATTTGTATGAGGATCCTACAGGATATCGCAGGATAGTGGGGATGCTTCAATATCTCACTTTTACTCGCCCTGATATTGTCTATTCAGTCAATCAGGTATCTCAGTTTATGCATGAACCGCGTATTGGACATATGGAAGCTGTTAAACGCATTCTTCGATATTTGAAGGAAACTATTGGAGATGATCTTTTGTACAGAAAGAGTATGAATGAACATAATATGCATGAACTTCTTGTTTAAACAGATGCAGACTGGGCAGGAGATCCAGATGAGCGTAGGTCAGTGTCAGGATACTGTATTTTCGTTGGCCTAAATCTTGTATCTTGAAGCAGTAGAAAACAAAGGGCTATTGTTAGATCAAGCACAGAAGCTGAATACAGATCAATGGCAGTTGTTACAGCTGAAGTAACATGGATTAGACATTTGTTGACAGAAGTAGGAGAATCAATATTTAAATGTATTCTCCTATGTAACAATCAAAGTGCCATCAACATGTCATTCAATCCTATCTACCACAGTCGTCCCAAGCATATTGAAATTGATCAACATTTTGTAAGACAGAAAGTCGAAGAGAAGGAAATTGAACCAGAATTTGTTCGGACTACTGATCAAGTTGTTGACTTGTTTACCAAAGGGTTTATCAAGGACCGATTCTGGATGTTGAAAGGCAAGTTGTTCATGGTTCAAAACCATGTACAACTTGAGGGAGGATGAAAAGGAGTGTGTACACACGACTGGGTTTGGATCTTATCCAAACCCAATCTGAGTTCATCCAACTAGCACTCTAATTAGCACATGTTCATTAAAGTCACTAATGGCATTTTGTAATTTACATTTCTTGTATGATGGGTATTTTCGTACCCTAGTAATTGTAATAGCATGTATTTAACGTGAAGCCCAATACCACAGTCGGGTGATTCATTTTGGGGAAAATCCTGCAGCTTTCTCTTCTCTCTCTCCCATTCGGCTGCTCTTGTGTATGAAACAGAGAACCACGATTTCTATCAGTAACGACCCCACTCATACACCTTAAAAAGTGCGAAATTTTTTTGTTTTTAAACAAGTGTGAAAACAATCCCAAAAACCTGGGGCTTTTACAGTTAAACACAACCACCACCACAAGGGATCTTATACTTATCTTTCATACCAAACTAATCCAAACTTTATTTATTCAAATGCATATAGTCTAAGACATAAGTAAATAAAAGTAAAGAAAGCAAAAAAGAAAGTCACGCCGTCCCAAGAATCTGTCACGCAGTCGTGTAGTCCCTTCGTGACCCTTCTCAAAAGCAAGTCCTCCTCAATAGGCATCTGAGGCTGCAAAAAACACAAAAAGTAGGTTGTTAGAATCTAAAGAATTCAGTGTGTGAATGCTTCTAATGAATCAAACAAGTAAAAAAACATAAATAAGATTTATGCAATATTTTAGAGAGACACAATTATGACAAACTCATAATTTAATTAATCATCCATACAATAGGAAATAATTATTAAGCATAAGGAAACATTTAATAAACAACAGGAACCATAGAATAAGCAATAAAGATATTTAACATGCATTAAAGAACAACATCGTGCATTCACCAACATATCACAGTTAAAGGGACAATTAAATAGGCATGATCTAATGTCTAGCATGAATATGCATGATTTCAGTGTAATGCATGAATAAATTATTATTATCTTTTATCATAGTTTTTGTTTCATATGCATGTCCCTATTAAATGCACACAATTTAAATTCTTCTTTTTAAGTATCATTGCCCACGGATACTCAAAACGGCAAAAAAAATCCGAGGTCAAGTAGAGTCCCCAAGGTAACTTAACACACAAGTTATATTTTATTACTGGGTTCCAAACTTAACCCTCGACCGATATCAAGAATTAACACTATCCATCGGAACATTGAAAATCAACAACCAATGTCGGAACACTATGTAACTCAACAACCATAATATCACTTTTCTTAGTATACCAAAACAACAATTGTGCCTACACACCACCCCCAAGCAAAGTAGCGGACTCTTCCTAAAACTGTGGTCAGGAGAAGAACCTCAATATCGAATTTAGGGACAACAACAACGCACACGGAGTTTTAGTATCCTCACAGTTTTCCCAAAACCGCAATATCCAAGATTCTCACACTAAAGAAGGGATATCAAAGAAACGTAGATTACACTGTTCTTTAATTTCTCTTATATTGTTATTAATTCATTTCTTTTAATTTGCAATTCAACATGCAGAATTAATAACATAAGCTTGCAAATCAGCATGTCAAGCTCTTCACGAGACCACAGCTCGTGGCAACATGGAACAGTGCAATAACAACAATAATATCACATTTGATTTTTTCAATGCATTTAACAACTAAAACAAAGAGCAACACATGCTCAAGGCTCACAGTGCCCAGGATAATCCACTTGATCATCGATGCATTCATATGCAAAAAATCACAGATAACATGTCACTATGCATTACTTTTGAATATTTCTCGATGCCTATTCATGTACTCAAATATTAGAGGTATGCATTAAACAATGATATGCATATGCATGAGCAAGGGTTCACAAGTTTATATGCTTCAATTCAATGCGCATATTCACGTCAAATGCATGCCCTAATTCGCATGCTCATGTCACATGCATGTTTTCGTGCAATGCCCACTTCAGTGAAACATGTGAACATTCAAGTAATGGTGCACATGCCGACGACATCAATTTAGTGAATACAAACACATAAGTTACAGCCTTGCAATATCATTTTGACTCAGCATAATGTATCAAGTACAGGAAAGCGAAACACGACACTCTTTTACATGCATGAGGCTGAATATAACACGTATATCGAATCTAGAAATTTAATCACATAACTGAAAACTTCATATACTAATTCAACACTCATCTATGCATTCAATGAACATACCGCCACATGTTCATGCATAAGAGGACAACCTTGTATTTTTACTTTTAATTCAGCATAGACTATACAAATTAACAAAGAGACATCTTATACGACGACCATTGCGGACGATTATATGTTTAGCTAAAATTATCGCAGCACTCAAAACCTCTGTCATATTGATTTCATTGATGTTTGTCTAACACTTTACATGGCGCATGCGTTTTGATTCCACTGTACACAGGCCTAGTAGGATGTATAAATGTGGATCACGTATGCGGCTAAACAATCGGCATGTATAAACCACTTAAACACTCAAACAGGAGTATATACATGTGAAAAGAAAACATTGGTGTAACCTGTGTAATTCTGGACTAACATATATATAATTATATAATGTTTCTTCTCCCTTTTTTTATTGAAAATCCACCAGCCCAAGCCGAGTGGCTGGCCTGGCAGGTCTGCCAAGCCTGCACCATCCCAGCCACTCGGCTGGGCTGAGCAGGGCCAGGTCGGTCCCTGCCGAGCCACCCGAACCCGAGAAACGGTCAAAAAGTAAACTTCTGTCAGGTGCCTATATGTATACAGTTTTAAAACTTTAGGTATTCATGTATATGCTCATGTAACTAAGTCATGTATCTAAGTCATGCATGCTACAACAGATTTTCCACAACAATGAAAAACATACGAATATGAATCCTTGCATTCGAAAATTCGGAATGAAATCATAAGAGCAGAATTGACATTAAACATGTAACCAGGTAAGTGGTTCCTTCGTGAGCAAGCAGCAAAATAAATTTCTGTTTTTAACATGGGCATCGACTAGTACAGAAAATCATTTTGGAGCACTGACACATTAGATCAGTGGCTTCCCCATGTATCTATATATATTTATATATATATATATGGTAGCACATATATATGTATATATATAGATATATATACATATACATGTATATATGTATGCATCACCAAAATAATTTTCGAAAACGATGCAAATACATTAATTTTAACCATGGATCTTGGAGTAAATATTTAGATTTACTCTTCTTATGGTTTTTACTAAAACATTGCTCTTTTTCTCACTCAAAACAAAAGAGAAACCTGTACCATGTATATAAAAAGAAGAAAATGATGATAGAACGCGGATGGATGGCTGAAGAAGATCGGATCTCCTCCCCTTCTTCTTTTTCCTCTCTTTTCCTCTCATTTTTCCTTTTTCTCTTTTTCTCTCTCTTTTCTTTCTTCCCTTTCTTTTTCTCTCTCTTCTCTTTTTTTTATCTATTTATAGGGCTCTAGGTGGGCTGGAGAAGAGAGTGCAGCCCCAGGTGTAACTCTCTTCTCTCCTAGAGTTCCAAAATTTCAGAACTCTTAAAGTTTGACTTTTTCAACATTTTGTTTTATTTAGAACTCCTTGATTCTCAAACCTTCTTAGATGTTTCTAGAGATGTTTAAGGGCTCTTTCAAGAGTCCTAAAGAAACCTCAAAATAAATTTTCAGAATTGCATTAAATTAATTATTTATTTATTTATTTAATATAAAAAAATAAATAAATTTTCAGAAGCTTCCAAAAAATTACAGAATTAACTAAGGAGGCTTCTTAACATTTATTTACTCCAATTTAAAGGTTTTTGATGAATTTAAAGTTGGAAAAACCATTGGGCATGGATTTAGATCTAGATCTGGATCTAAGATCCAAATCCATCTCAAAAATCCAAATGGGTCTTGAGTTGGATCAAATCCAGATTAATATGGTTCTTGCATAGATTTCAAATCTATATTAATTTGGATCAAATCCATCAGATCTGGTCCGATCCAAGTCCGAATTTGAACCGACAAACTGCTCAATTTTTTAAAAAATGTGATTTTCGGGCCAACCGTAGTCTGAATCGAGGAAAACAAAATATCGTTACGCTCAAAATTTTGAGACGCATCTAACAATATATAACTCGAATTTCGCTTCTGAAATTCGTCCTAAAATAACCTGAATTTCGCTTAAATTTAAAGGTCGAAAATAAAACTTTTTTCTCACATTTCGATTGGCTCGTTTAGACCCAGTTGATGAGACCTAGGCCAAACCCAGACTCAAAAGCATCGGTCTAATATCGAGGTTCAAACGATTTTTCTCCCAGACTTAACCAAATTTTCGAGAAATCTCAAATTTAACTAAGTGTGAAAATACGCGACATTACATTCCTGCCCCCTTAAAAGAATTTCGTCCACGAAATTAGAACGTACCAAAAAGATGTGGGTAGTGTTGACGCATGTCTGCTTTAGGCTCCCAAGTGCACCCATCCAGCCCGTAATGCTGCCAGGGCACCTTTATGAACGGAATTGTCCTACTACGTAGTGTTCTCTCCCCACTATTCGTCAAGTCAGGTTGTATCTCGGTTGCTTCATAGTGAATCACATGTGAGGGATCAAGTAAATACTTCCTTAACATCGAGACATGAAAAACATCGTGGATCTGCGAAAACTGAGGAGGAAGTGTCACCCGATACGCGGTCTCTCCAACGCGCTCAAGAATCTCAAAGGGTCCCACATACCGAGGACTCAACTTTTCCTTCATTCCGAACTGGAAGACACTATTTGTAGGAGAAATATGCACGAACACGTGATCGCCTACATCAAAACTAAGCTCTCTACGCCACTGATCGGCATAGCTCTTTTGTCTACTCTGCGTTGCAACCAACCTCTGACGGATCAAGCGCACCTGGTTCGTATAGTGTTGAATAATCTCTGGAGACTCCACTGCTCTCACTCCAACTTCATCCCAGCACACGAGGGATCTACATGGTCGGCCATACAAAGCTTTGTACGGAGCCATACCAATACTTGCATGAAAATTGTTGTTGTACGAGAACTCTACAAGCTTCACATGCTTGTCCAATCTTCCGCTCAATCCAAAACACACGCTCTCAACATGTCCTCGAGCATCTGAATCGTACGCTCTGTATGTCCGTCCGTCTATGGATGGAAAGTTGTGCTAAACTTTGTGGTAGTGCAAAGGGCCTTCTGAAACTGGCACCAGAATCAAGACGTGAAACAAGGATCTCGATATGACACTATCGAACGTGGCACCCCGTGAAGTCTAGGTTCTTCAAGCTCTGACTGGTCCTGATAGGAAGAAAGTGAGCACTCTTCGTCAGTTTGTTCATGATCACCTAGATAGCATCATGTTGTCGTCAGGTTCTCGGCAATCCTACAATGAATCCATCGATATATTGTCCCACTTTCACTCTGGGATATTAAGAGGTTGTAGAAGTCCACCAGGTCTCTGATGCTCGATCTTCACCTGCTGACAGGTGAGACACCGGGACACGAACTCCATGATGTCCCGCTTCATCCCATTCCACTAGTAAGTCCTCTAAAGATCTTTGAACATCTTGGTGGAACCAGGGTGAACGGAATATCTAGACCTGTGGGCTTCTCTCATTAGCTCCTCCCGCAACGCCTTCGAAACCCACCATCTGTTTCCGAACATGATGGTTTTGCCCTCCTCCCGACGAAATTGTGCCTCTGGCTTCTGGACACTGATACATAACCTCTCGAAATCCGGATCGACGAACTGAAGCTCCTCGATCCGATCTAAAATCTCTGGTCGAGCCTGCATCCCAGCACAAAGGATATGCCCTGAGCCATCAGAAAAAGGCTGCCATTTGACGAACTCTTCGATCAAATCCCAACTATGCCCTATCAGACTGGCCACCGTGACCGACACCTTCCTGCTAAGCGCGTCTGCCACCACATTAGCCTTACCAGGATGGTATGCGATGGAGAAGTCATAGTCCTTCAGAAACCCCGACCACCTACATTGTCTCAAATTCAAATCACGCCGAGTGAATATATACTTGAGGCTCTTGTAATCGGACAGGACCTCAAATTGCTCCTCATAAAGGTAGTGGCGTCAAATCTTCAACGCGAACACCACTGCTGCCAACTCCAAGTCATGTGTGGGGTAATTCTTCTCATGCACTTTCAGCTGTCAAGAACTGTATGTGATAACCTTCCCGTGCTGCATAAGGACACAACCCAGTCTGGTTCCCGAAGCATCGCTCTACACAAAGAATCCACCCGTCCCAAAAGACAACGTACATCGGGGCTATAGTTAACATCTTCTTCAACTCCTGGAAGCTCTCCTCACACCAAAGTGACCACTCAAACTTCACTGCCTTCTGTAATAATCGAGTCATCAGGGCAGTTATACGTGAGAAGTCCTAAATGAATCGATGGTAGTAGCATGCTAATCCCAAGAAACTTCTAATGTCAGACACTGTCTTCGGTTGCTCCCATGATAAAACGGCCTCCACCTTGGCTAGATCTACCTCAACGCCCTTTTCAAAAATCACATGGCCGAGGAACATCACTCTATCGAGCCAAAACTCGTACTTCGAGAACTTCGCATAAAGTTGATGCTCTCTCAGTGTTTGCAACACGATCCGAAGATGATCTCGATGCTCCTCCACGCTCTCTGAGTATATAAGAATATCATCGATGAACACGATGACAAAAGAATTCAGCCATAAACTAAAGACCTGATTTATAAGGTCCATGAACATTGCAGGGGCATTGGTGAGTCCAAAAGATATCACTAACTCATAATGCTTGTATCTAGACCTGAACGCGGTCTTCGGAATATCCTCCGCCCTGATCCGCAACTGATGGTACCTGAAACAAAGGTCGATCTTCGAGAACACCTTTGCCTTTCTCAGCTAATCGAATAAATCATTGATCCTAGGCAAGGGGTATTTATTCTTTACCGTCACTCGGTTTAACATGCAGTAATCGATACAAAGTCGCATCGAATCATCCTTCTTCTTAACAAAGAGGACTGGTGCACCCCAGAGAGATACACTCAGACTGATAAAACCTTTGTCAAGAAGCTCTTGCAACTGCTTCTTCAGCTCCACAAGTTCAACAGGTGCCATGGGATACAGAGCTCGAGAAACTGGTGTCGTATCATGCACTAATTCGATCGAGAACTCAATCTCTCTATGCGGTGGCAATCCCAACAAGTCTTCGAGAAAGACATCCAGAAACTCGCGAACAATGTCTAACTGCTCCAAGGGTGTCGTCTGACTGTCCTGCGCTGACACATTGACCAAGAACACCATGCAACCCTACTTGTGGTATTTGCAAATCTTTAAAGCGGAAACTATCTTCACCTGACTCGTCGATCTAGTGGGATGAAATAACAATGCAGACAAATAGAGACGTTTCAAAAGGTCCTTGCCCCGACACTGGAAGGTAGCATTATGTCTGAACAACCAGTCCATACCCAGAATGACATCATAAAACGTCATATCTAGTATAACCATGTCGGCAGGCAATTCATACCCCTCGATCACCACACAGACTGCAGGAAAGTACTTCCTGCAAGAAGAGGATGCACCTATAGGTGACATCACATCAAGAGCTAGAAGAAACTAAATCAAGTAAATTTGTAAACTACAAGGCTATAAAACTGTGAGTAGCGCCAGATTCAAACATAACAGGCGCATAATGATCCGCAACTAGGAAGATACCTTTGATCAGATCAGGTTGATCGTCCTGTGTGGTTGTTGTAGGAGCGTAGACTCGTTCGTTCGTCCTTCGTTGTCTCTGCTGATGTTGTCCTCCCTGACCCGTCGGCCTGTTCGGACAGTAAGTCGCAATGTGCCGAGGCTGCTGGCACTGGTAGCAGACTACTCTAAACAAAGGACAAGAGCCCTGAGGATGGCTCTTGTTGCACCGTCGGCATACAAGTAAGGCCTTCCCCTACTGTTGTTGCCTATGCTGGGGTCGACCGTGCTGGGTTCCTTGCTGAGTCTGCTGCCTCTTACCCCCAGCGTCTTGGCACCCGCAGATGGGTTCTTCCTCTATCCGCTCGCAGAACCACCTCCATTGCCGCCTCTCCGCTGCAACCCATCTTTGTACCGCTCTCATTCCTCGTTCAGGACGGTCGCAGACTCTATCGCGTCGATGAGAGTGGTAGGTCAACTCATCATCACACGGACTCGAAGCCCGTCCTTCAACCCGCGAACGTACTTGGTCGCCCTCGCCTTATCACTGCTAAACAGGTTCGGGCGGTACCGCTCCAAGCTACTAAATTTGGTGGTGTAGTCCACCAAACTCATGCCTCCCTAGGTCAAATCCAAGAACTTTTGTTGCATCCGCTCCCGCGCGTAGGAAGAAAAGTACGCGTCCAAAAACTCTTTCCTGAAGACCTAAGGAATCTCGTCCACTCCATCATACTTTACCCTTCGTAAGGTGTCCCACCACTTCTTAGCATCGCCCTTCAGACGGTACGTGCCAAAAAGCGATCTTCCTGTCCTCGGGGACAGGGAGGACATCGAACACCCGCTCGGTCTCCTCGACACAGCTCTCAGCTGCCTCTGAGTCAGCCTTCCCTATGAAAGTTGGCGGATCCAACTTCAAGAATTTCTCGTAGGAAACCCCACTGGAGTTCGGGACAACCTCGGGAGGATGGATGCAGGTGGTTGTCTGGGCTGCGTGTGTCGTCTGCACCGTCATTGCCTCGGTCAGGGTGTAGAGGGCATTCATCATGGAGTCCATCCGCGGGAGCACCAGAAGAAGTCGAAGCGCGTGTACGATAATATGCCTATCACCAAAATTTTAAAAGTTAACCCTAATCGATCCTACCCCCTTAGGATTGGTCCCACGTTTACAATAAATACAATTATTACACGCACATCAACATCTCTTAATTTGTGTCACAAGATTAAGAATTAAATAATGAATACATAAGAAATTTACATACTTTCATAAAGGTACCTCTTAGCCTTATCAGTAAAGGAGACTGCTCTGGAGTACGAGACACGACTTACTGGCATCCTTAGACATGGCTCACTTACCAAAAAGAGAAATTTTGATAAAAAAAGATGATAAAATATAAGATTTTATGGTGGGCTCTGATACCAAAACTGTAACGACCGCAACTTATACCCCTTAAAAAGTGCAAAAAAAAAAAATTTTAAAACAAGTCCGAAAATAATCCCAGAGACTCGGGGTCTTTACTGTTAAACACAACCACCACCACCACAAGTGATCTTATACTCATCTTTCATACCAAACCAGTCCAAACTTTATTTATTCAAATGCATATAGTTTGAGACATAAGTAAATAAAAGCAAAAATAAAGAGTCACGCCATCCCAAGAATCCGCCATGCAGTCGTGGTCCCCTCGTGAACTTTTTCAAAAACAAGTCCTCCCCACTAGGCATCTGAGACTGCAAAAAAGCACAAAAAATAGGGTGTCAGAATCCAAAGAATTCTGCGTACAAATCTCTCTAATGAATCAAACAAGTAAAAAGAACATAAATAAGATTATGCAATATTTTAGAGAGACACAATTATGACAAACTCATAATTCAATTAATCATTCATACAATAGGGAACAATTATTAAGCATGAGGGAACATTCAATAAACAACAGGGACCACAGAATAAGCAATAAAGACATTTAACATGCATTAAGAAACAACATTATGCATTCACTAACAGATCACAGTTAAGAGGACAAGTAAATAAGCATGATCTAATGCATAGCAGGAATATGCATGATTTCGGTGCAATGCATGAATAAATTATTATTATCTTTTATCAGAGTTTTTTTTTCATATGCATGTCCCTATTAAATGCACATAATTTAAGTTCTTTTTAATTACCATTGTCCGTGGATACTCAAAATGGGTAAGAATTTCCGAGGTCAAGTAGGGTCCTTAGGGTAACTTAGCACACAAGTTATATTTTATTACTGGGTTCCAAACTTAGCCCTCGACCGATATCAAGAATCAACATCATCCATCAGAACTTTGGAAATCAACAATCAATGTCGGGACACTATGAAAATCAACAATCATAATGTCACTTTTCTTGGTATACCAAAACAACAGTTGTCTACATACCACCCCAAGCAAAGTGGCGGACTCTCCCTAAAATCGTGGCTAGGAGAAGAACCTTAATATCGAATTTAGGAGCAACAACAACGCACACGGTTTTGTGCATGGATAGTACTACTACGGTTTTGTGCATGGAACGTACTACCGTAGCCACGTGTGTGCATTGGTGAATATCATTACCTTAATATGCGGGTAATGTGCATAAAAACGTGTGTGCATTGGTGTGCCTATTGAAAACATTAAATAAATAGGCAGTATCGAGTGAATATCTTCAAGAAAGTTATCGTCCATATGATATCCCTGAATATGTACAGGTTTTCAATTCGGTTTGTATGTGCACGTGAACATGAGCATGTGTAAGCATGCATAATGGTGTTATAAATCTGTAAATGCATGCCTGAGTAAATTTAACTCAGTTTTAATAAATGCTTTCCATTCCTATGAAGAGGTTTAGTTTAGTTTTTACAAAAAGGAAAAATTTTAACGTTTTGTGGGTGTTATTGCTGGGCCCAGCCTACCTGTGATCGGCTGAGTCCTAAGGGCAGTCAGTCCCAGCCAACTTGGTCGGCTGGGCTGAGTGGCTGATCCAGCCGACCTTGTCAGCTGGGTGGTTTGGGTGTGTGTGAGACTCAGCAGTCGGCTGGGCCACGTTTTATTCAAAAAAAGAAGAGGGGAAAATGAGGGTGTTGGGTTCTTGTTTTACAAAAAAATTTATTATACACTGCCTGTGTAAATTTTCAGATTTTTGCCATTGTGAAGGCTTTGGCTATGTGCATGCTGGAGAGAAATTTTCGCATGCTTATGATTGACTAATGTCGAGTGATCAATATCCAAATGCATTGATATTTACAGATGGAACTATAATCATGTGCAACTCTTAAATTTTAGATTTTGTGGCATATGTATTGTTAAGAGTAGTCAACTGAATTCTTTTTTATTCTTAAAAGTGTCTTTTTGATATTTCATTCAGAATAAGGGACCCATATGTAATTTCCTGTTGAGGCTAACTTCCTCTATTTAAACTAGAGGAGAGTAGCCCTAAATAAATGAGAAATATCTCTCTCTCTCTCTCTCTCTCTCTCTCTCTCTCTCTCTCTCTCTCTCTCTCTCTCTCTCTCTGTTCATGCGCATTCAACATGGTATCAGAGCAGGTTCCAGATCTGGGCGTGTGATCTGATCAAGTTCCTCCTCAAGTAGGAGGCAGCTACCTACGCGTCAGAGGGATTGCAGATCTGGGCATCATCTTTGTTCTTGGTGTGTCGTAGAGGATAGATGTACTGTCGACGTCGGAGTGGAGGCCAGTCGATGAATGCAAGCATGTGATCTCTGCGTCGTGGTCATCGGGTATGTAAACCAAGATTGCAGTCGCTGCTTGGAGTCGATCTGGTGAGGTATGATACAGTTTTAATTGTGTGTGTTCAGATCTGGGTATCGATCTGAGGGTGAATGACACAGTTTTGTTTAATTCAAGTCTGTGTTCAGTTTTGGGTGATTATAAACTTCCTGTCGTGGTTGTGGGTTTCATGCTGCGTGTCGCAGCCTTTTCCTTTGTGATCTAAATCAGATCTGATCAGCTCCTCTTAAATCTGATCAGTCCTATTAGTGTTGAAGTTGTCGATCGGTGTGGGGGAGTGTTTGTGAAGTGAGACACATCTACAGCCCTATTCCATGGCTGAAACGCAGAAAACTGAATTGAAGAATGACTCAGCCACTGATTACTACAGCTTTTGCAAATCCATTCTCCTATGGATTATCTGTAAAACTCGATGATATGGAATTAGGTTTGTCGTCAAGTCTGGAAGGAAGCAGATCTTTAGTGTCGTCTATTGTGTAGTTGTGATATGCAGCCTGTCGTGGTATGCTGCCTGTCGTAGTTGTGATATGCAGCCTTTAACTGTTTCTTGTTAAGGTGGATGTGATAGATTGGATCTGAATAGTCATTGCGTTACAGTCGGTGGTCGTGAATCTCAGAGTTTATATGTGAAATTAAAACCCGATATAGCCGGCTTCATAGTTGGTTGTGAATCAGATCTGGTTTTTCAGCAAACTGTGTGCGCGTGTGGTTGTTCCTGAGTTTTAAATCAAGCCCATCATTTTATCTTATGGCTCAAGGATCAGGTGAAAATTATTCCAATGACTCTGTAACTCTTAGCAGGGCTGAATATGATGAGCTATGTGCCTTATGTTCATCCACTTCGAAGCCTCCTGGTGCAGAGGTTGCAGGCTCGGCAAGCGATGGCCTTCTTGGCCAAGGTGGTAGGTGGATCATTGATTCAAGAGCATTCAGTCACTTGTGTGGAAATTCGTGTAACTTTTTAAATTTAAAACCTGTTTCAGATCAAAAAAGGGTAGTCCTTGCTGATGGCAGCTCTTCCCCAATTGTAGGGCAGGGAAACATGTCTATTTCCCCTACCCTTCAATTGTCAAATGTTCTTCATGCTCCTTCTTTTCCACAGAATCTATTATCTGTCAGTCGAATGACAAAAGAGCTGAATTGTAGGGTAATTTTTTATCCTATGGGTTGCACTTTTCAAGACTTGCTAACGGGGAAGAGGATCGGTGGCGGCTACGAGGAAGGTGGTGTGTATTATCTACATCAACCAGTGGGTTCTGTCTATTCTGTTGTTACATCTTCCTCGAGTCCTTTATTGTGGCATCATCGTCTGGGTCATCTTCCAGTGCCAAAACTTCGTCGAGTAATTCCTCATATACCTCCTTCAGTTTCTTTTTAATGTGAAACATGTCAATTGGGAAAACATTGCTGAAGCTCTTTTCCCTCTAGTCAAAGTCCATCGAGTCAAAGATTGTTTGACCTTCTTCATGTCGATGTATGGGGTTCGAGTAGGATTCCTAGTAGGTCTCAGTGTCGTTATTATTTGGTCATTGTTGATGACTTCTCAAGGTTATCGTGGGTGTTCTTGTTAAAAGATCGGTCTCAAGGCCCTGTCATTCTTAAATCTTTGATTGTTGAAATAAAAACTCAATTTGACATGTGTGTTAGAATTGTTCGCATTGATAATGCTCTTGAGTTCAAATCCAAAGACTTGCTTCAATTCTATTCTGATAAAGGGATTCAACCTCAATTTACATGTCATCATACATCCCAACAAAATGGTGTGGCTGAGAGGAAACATAGACAAATTCTCAATGTCGCTCGGTGTCTAATGATTCAATCCAATATGCCTGTGTCATACTGGGGAGATGCAGTTTTGACTGCTAGTTTTCTTATAAACCGCATGCCTTCAAGTTCTGTAGAAGAACAGATCCCAATTCAAATTCTCCATCCTGAGGTTCCTCTCTTTCCTATCCCCCCTAAAGTTTTTGGATGTGTGTGCTTTGTGCATAAGCTGGGTCCTGAACGAGATAAACTTGCTTCACAGTCTATTAAATGTGTTTTCCTTGGGTATCCTAAGAATCAAAAACGATATTTTTGCTATGACCCTATATCCCATAAAGAGTATGTCAGTACGGATGTTACCTTCTTTGAGTCTACTCCATATTTCACGAGTACTACTCCAAGGTTACAGGAGAGTCAGGGTGATGTTTTTCCTTTGCCAATTCCTCCTTTTCCTTTAGAGTCGTTCACTCCACAGCCTGTAGCTCCATCCTCTGGGGAGTCTCGCTACAGAAACCCTCCTATAGTGTATACTCACAGGTTACCACCTACCTCCATGCCCTCATTATCTCCTTCTCCTGAAGTAAGTATCTCTGAGCATACTGAAGTTTCTGATCTTGATGGTGATCTTCCTATTGCTCTGCGCAAAGGGAAAAGACAATGCACCCTTCATCCCATTTCTCTGTTTGTTTCTAAAGTTAATCTTGGGGCATCTATGAAGAATTTTATCTCGGCTTTGTCTGCCTCCTCTGTTCTGCTTCATCACAGTCAGGCTCTATTCGACCCCAAATGGATGCAGGCTATGCAGGATGAGATGGATGCCCTATGCTCTAGGGGCACTTGGGACTTGGTTGATCCTCCAACTGATGCAGATATTGTTGGCTGGCTGTAAATGAGTATATACCATTAAATATAACTTGGATGGGTCAATTGAACGGTACAAAGCCCGGTTGGCTGCAAAAGGCTATACTCAGACTTATGGTGTTGACTTTTTTGAAACTTTTTCCCCAGTCACTCGTCTTGGCACTATTCGTCTCGTTCTCTCTGTTGCAGTGCACTATGGATGGCCCTTGTCTCAGTTGGATATCAAGAATGCCTTTTTGTATGGAGATTTACATGAAACAGTCTATATGCAACAACCCCCAGGCTTTGAGGTTCAGGGGGAGTGTCAGAAAGTGTGCAAGTTGAAGAAGGCTATTTATGGCCTGAAGCAGGAAAACTAGTTCTGGAATTGTGGTTATGGTGGTATATGTCAATGACATCATATTAACAGGAAGCAGTGCCCAAGATATTTCCGCAACAAAGGATCATCTTCAAAAACATTTTGTTACTAAAGATCTTTGTTCCCTTCGATATTTTTTGGGTATTGAGGCTACAAGAAACAAAGAGGGCTTAGTTTTGTCACAAAGAAAGTATGTGATGAACTTATTAAAAGAGACTGGAATGCTAGGAGCGAAGCCAGCTAACATTCCTATGGATTCCAAAACTCATATGTTCGATGAGAAATCTGAATATATGGATAGTACCAGTTTTAGATCCTTGGTGGGTAAGTTGTTCTATGTGACCGTTACTAGACCTGACATTTCATTAGCCGTGAGTAAAATTAGTCAATTCATGGATAAACCTACCAAAGCTCATTGGGATGCAGCTATGATGGTTCTCAGGTACTTAAAGTCATCTCCTGGTAAAGGACTGTTGTTTAAACAAAATCCTTCCTTGGACGTTGTTGCTTACACTGACGCAGATTATGCGGGGTCTATCGAAGATAGAAAGTCAACAACTGGATTTTGTGTTTTTGTGGAAGGAAATCTTGTTACCTGGAGGAGTAAGAAACAAACTGTTGTAGCCAGGTCGAGTGCTGAATCAGAATACCGAGCTATGTCTCAGACCGCAGCTGAGATCATGTGGGTAAAATCAGTTTTGACCGAACTTCAGGTGAAAGTATCCCTACCTATGGTGATGGTGTGTGACAATAGGATTGCTACATATATTGCCAACAACCCAATTTTTCATGAAAGGACTAAACATATTGAAGTTGACTGTCACTATGTACGTGACTTGATTCAGGCTGGTTATATTTACACAGATCATGTATCTTCCGAAGATCATGTATCTTCCGAAGATCAAGTTGTTGATGTCTTTACCAAGGCCCTTGCGAGGCCTAGTTTTTCCCATTGTTGTGACAAGCTGAGTGTGATCGATATCTATGCTCCAGCTTGAGGGGGAGTGTTAAGAGTAGTCAACTGAATTCTTTTTTATTCTTAAAAGTGTCTTTTTGATATTTCATTCAGAATAAGGGACCCATATGTAATTTCCTGTTGAGGCTAACTTCCTCTATTTAAACTAGAGGAGAGTAGCCCTAAATAAATAAGAAATAAGTCTTTCCCTTTCTGCCGATCTCTCTCTCTCTCTGCCTCAGTTCCTGCGCATTCAACATGTATAATTGCTTAAGTATCTACCTGCTTAGAGTGAATACATGCACCAGCTCAAATTATACATTTGACCTGAGTTTGGGGTATTGAGTAGGAGCATGCATCAACTATGTATATTTAAAAGAAAACATTGCATTGACAATTAAGTATATACTTGATGAACCTATGCATTGATATTAATATGCATATTCAAAGGGAATTATGCATTGACCGTATGCCCACTTAAAAAAATTATGCTTTGATATGAATATGTGTCTTCAATGTAAGTATGCAAATGATACGAGTAATGCATAATGAATGAAAGCATGTCATTGAATTTAATATGTGCATTACATGAAAGCGTGCACTTGTCACTATTACATGAATTGAATGTAAACATGCGTCTAAATATCGTTGTTTCATACACACAGCTGAAAACTGTATTTATAAATGTGCATTTAGAAAGCATATGAATTATGGCATGTTGTTATGGTTTTTGCTTATGGTGCATCAATGATCGTAATGAATCATCGTAGGCTTGGTAGGCCCTGAGCTTTGTCTTGCTCTTTCTTTAAGCATCTCAAATGCATTGCAAAAATCGCATTTATCTTTATTGCATGGTATTGCACTGTTCAATGTATTTCTACGGGCAGGAGTCCTGTGATGACTCTCACAGGGGTAGATGCGAGTTGTTTTCTTGTTTTTGCATGCTAAATTGTAGAACTTAATAATTGGCTTTTAATAAAAAGATAATGAATAAGAACAGTGTAATATACGATCTGAGATCTCCCATCAAAAGAATGGGCATCTTAGAGATTCGGCTTTGGGGGACAACGATGATACAAAAAACTTTATGTGCTTTACTTATTACCCCTGAACCCGATATTGAGGTTCTTTCTCCTGGTCACGATTTTAGAGAGTCTGCCACTTTACCTGAGGGTGGTGTGTTCGACACAGTTGTTGTTTTGGTATACCAAGAAAGTGGCACTTGTGGGCGTGGAGGGTTTCAGGTGTCCCGACATTAGATGTAGAGGTCTAATGTTCCAAAAGTAATTCGGCCGAGGGCTAAGGCTGAAACTCAATAATAAAATACAACTTGTGTGATAAGTTACCCTGAGAACCCTACTTGACCTCGGAAAATTGTACTCGTTTGGTGTATCCGTAGGCAACGGTAATTAAAAAAATGAACTTAAATTGTGTGCATTTAATAGGAACATGCATATGAAAGAAAATTTATAATGAAAGATAATAATTTACTCATACATTTGCAATGAAGTTATGCATATTCCTGCTATGCATTAGATCGTGCATATTTACTTGTTCCCTTAAGTGTTAAATATGGGTGAATGCATAATATTGTTCTCTAAAGCATGTTAAATGTCATCGTTACTTAAATTGTGATTCATGTTATTAATTAATGTTCACTCATGCTTAGAATTTGTTCTCTACTACATAAATGCTTAATTGAATTATATAATTTTCATAATTGCATTCCTCTAAATTATTGCACGAATTTCTATCTGTATTATTTATGCTCATTTATTTCATTAGAGGGATTCGTACGCAGAATTTCTCAGATTTCTGACACCCTTATTTTTATAGCTTTCGTAGCCGCAGGGGATCAGTGAAGCGACTAGCTTCTGGGAGAGCTACGAGTATCACACTTTTGGTAGACAGTTCATAGAGGGACAGCGTGGATCAGTTTTCTTTCATTTACTTTTATGTCATTTAAATAACTCTGATATGTCTCTTGCAACTATTGTTTAAACACTCTTTCTTTCATAATTAATAAATAATGAGTTGCTATGGTTTGAGATGATAAATGTAAGATCTCTTGTGGTGTGTTTGGTCATCCAATTGGGAGTGAAACAGTAAAGACCCCCGGGTCTCTGGGAATATTTCCATAGTTGATTAAAAAAAAATTCATTTTCAAGGGGTATGAATTGGGGTCGTTAGAGAGAGGTTCTCTAACCCTTTTATAGTATGAGAGGCCTCTAGAGGGGGATTAGGGGTAGAGTTCTACTCTAACAAACCTCTAGCTTTTATTTATCATATATATATTTTTTTTAACTTTTTATCCTATGGAATATTCCATACTAGGGGGACGCCCATTTTCATCCTTTCTCTTTAAATTCATATTTTTGTTTTTAAAGTTTAAATTCTTTTTAGTTTTAAAAAGGTATGGATGGATTATAGGTCCGGGTTAGACCCATGATCCAAAACCATATCAAATTCCAATTGGATCTCAACTCAGACCGGATACTAGTCAAAATGGATCTTAGACTAAGTTTAGGTCCATATTAACATGGAGCAGGTCGAATCTGGTCCAAACCGAAAAAGACCAAAAAATAGAGGCCAGTTAATTTAGAAAAATGCATTTTCTGAACCTACCGATATCTGAATTCGATGAAACAGATCTCCGACGAGATCTACATTTCGAAATGGATCTAACTATGGTCTTAGATCTATTTCACTCCCAAATTTTGCCTGAATTTAATCTAATTTTAACCCGAATTTCGCTTAAATTTAAAGGTTAAAAACAAATAAATTCACAGATTTTTCTTATCATATAGAGATCTTGTCAATGGTGTCCAGAGACCCACGTTGATGTTAGCCCATATTTTAAATATTTTTTTAAAATTTTATCATATTAAATAAAAATATTTAATTAAAGATTATATTTTTAAGCTTAAAAATTATGACATATTACTAGAGTTACCGAAAGCTTCTTAGGTAGGTGGGAAGCTCGCTTTCCAGAAACTCGCTTCGAAAGCGCGATACTCTTCGCTTCCGAAACTTCATGGGAATCTCTATTCCCCCATGCTTCTTCTATGCTTCCCACATGCATAGTCTATGCTTCCTATATTTTTTTTCTCACGTTTTTTTTCATGTTTTTCATGTATTTTCTCTCACTTCCCATCTATGTCACATGGGTGCGGGTATGGGTGCGGGGATTCGGCACTTCCAAAAAACCTGGGTGCGGGGGTGCGGCAGGGGCAAAAATGTAATATATATATATATATATATATATATATATATATATATATATATATATATATATATTAACCAAGCTTAATCGAGTTTCTTCATTAAGCTCTACTGGTCTGAGCCGAGTTATATTGTTTTAATTTTTTGCTATTGAATCAGACAAATATCAGGATTTGATGGATATCTGATTACATGTAAAAGAACCAAATAAGATACAAACACCGGTCCAAACGGGGCGAGACCCCATTTTTCCCCTGGCCAGGACATATATGCTTGGTTTTCCATCCGACTCTTTTAGTTATTCTCTCTTAGTTTCGTAACTGAGCTACTTTAGAATGGTAACCAAGCTGGTCATCCCTGAAGAAAGGTTGTATTGTCCATGATCATTACATCCTGCCCCAAAATCTGACAGCTCATTGGCTTTAGATATTTTTTATTAATTTTAGTGCGTAACCTCTAGCCCAACGCATATCTCGAAGGAAATCAAAATCTGATTTAATATTTGCAGGCAGGTACAGTGGACTACAATCTGTACGGGCCAACATGGGCATCATTACCCTTTTGCCTTCCTGAACACTCTATTTTCACAGAACCATCTGTGCTCTCTTCAATTTTCATGATACAGTATGGTTGTTCTCTGAGACCATCCAGATTTTCATGAAAAGTTAAGCTCTCATCAACTACGAGAGGTGTCAGATCTTCAGTAAAAGGTGAGAATGATGAAGAAAGCCACCAGGTGTAGTATCAATGCATTGCCTGATTCACTCCCCATCAAAGTTGCGGTGAGGACCAACATCCTGTCCAAGAGATGGAGGTATCTCCCCACCGCAATCCCCTCTGCAGATTTCGATGAGGATCATTTCCCTTCGACCATGAAGCAACTCAAGAGACAGAAGAAGCTTGGCGAGTGGCACTCGCCGCTAGAAGGAACCGATCTCTTCACCGTTGTCAATCGATTCTTGTTGAACCAGGCACCTTCGCAGGTTGAGCCTGCGCTTGACCCAAAGAAACAATTTAGAGAAGAGACTCCTTGGTAGTTGGCTACGGCATGTGGTTGTCGTAAAGAAAGTTGAAGAGTTGCGTCTCGAAACTCGCCATGTTGACAAACCAATTCCTAAGTTTTCTGGCTGTCATGCCCATTTCATCGGGCCTCTTTTTTTTCAAGTCCAAAAGTTGGACATAAATGACCCTAGGTGCGTTGACCGAATCCCTGTGACATAGCTTCCCATGTGGTTTCTCTAAATTGATAACCTTCATTGTTAGATTTTAACAAAAAATTAACTCTTTTAGTGAAAAATCATGAAATATAAGAATGATCAATTTTATTTTAGTTTTTATTTGTTTCTTGTTTGATTCCTATTCAGTTACCATATTGCTTCATTTTTTATTCATATTGCTCTTTCAAATTGATACTTCGTTTCCCACTTCTTATAAATTTTAAAATGCCGCTTTCCTCGCTTTTGCTTCCCGTATCGTTTCCCGCTTCCGCTTACTAGTTTGGCAACCTTGGATATTACACCCTACTTGGTCAAGTAAACATGTTAAGGCTGGCAAATTGCCTTCTTCCATTCCAAATGAGAAAGAAAGCAACTAGCTTCCAAATTTCTTTAGACTGATATACAGATTCTAGAAAATATGAATCGGTATGAGGATAACTGGACAGCACTGTCCTAGCAAGAGTGACTCAGGTTGCTACACAGACACATCAAGTTCTACATGCAGTGAAATTTCCCATCAAAAGCTTCCAGTGGTGGCTCTAGCATACTCTACAAGTAATGACAAACCAATGATTTAACTGGTGCAGACTATAACTTACAGATCAAGATGTAAAAAAATTGCAAGTCAAAGGGTTCAATCCAGTATCATTACCATGAAGCAGCTATTATCCCATTTAAATTTAAGACCATAGTCTCATCTGAGGATGAAACCCTCATCTACCAATTATGGCAAGTGGAAGTGGTCATGTTAATGTGATATGACATGAGGCAGGGTCACCATGGATCTTTCTAATAATGCCTTTAAAGAAACTTTACAAACAAACCTAGTATGCAAACAGCCCTTGGGTTGATGAATGTTGTTCTCTTTATCTAATTCATTAGCTTGAACATGCTTCATTCCTATGGAATTCACCAATAATGTAGCACACTTCTTATGACAAAAGGGCCAATATATTTTACAAAAAGACAAAGATGAATCTATTTGCTTATCATCTATGTTGCCCGGACACTGCTACAAATGTTGTTGTTAGACATGTTTAGGAAAGGTCAGCATGTCAAACTTTGAAAGATTAGATATGCAGACATATATATCATATATGTATACATATTTATCTATTTAGTTATAAGAGTATTAAATGTAAGAAAGAGGGTTACAGATTCTCCTTTTACAATCAAAAGAGGACAAAATGAAGAGGAAAAATGTGTGGTAAGAGAGGGGAAAGTGGCGAGACAAGAAAAAGGAGAAAAAAAAGGGTTGCAAGTCCACAACCAGAGGATCAAGTGACCTCCTTTTCATGAAATGAAATGATGTAAGGTGCTCTTTTCAGGGGAGAGACACATTGCAATGGTGAACAGAAAAGGAGTCTTAATGGATCAGATGCTGTACGTGAGTGCCTATATATATATATATATATATATATATATATATATATATATATAGGAGAGGAGGGGGGGCAACATAACAAACAGAAATATGTACTCTTTAAAATGCTTGACGTTTAGAAAGAAAATTGGTATGATTTTTTAGAAAATAAAATCCATTTGGTGCTAGAGGCCATCATTATTCACTATATATTTGATACTTGAGATTAGGTTATAAAGTATCAAAACAGTTCCTTGTTTTGAATTGTCCATACACCATACATGGAGTGTCTAACAACTGGATGGGAAATACTAAACGTCTAGGATTGTCTAGATAAGATGGCTTATCATTATATGTTGTGATTGGTAAACCCTTGCAATTTAGTGAAATTGGAAAAGAATATTTCAGATTGCCGTGGCTAATCTTTGCTCATTTCATTGTACTATCTTGTTATTCTACAAATTGCATCATCTTTCATGTGTGATCATGTAAGGAAGTGTACACATGACACTCCTAAGCAGAACTATTTAGGTCCCTAAGTAGGTCGCCTTCATGTCATCTTCTATGTCATTCTCAGTTTCAAGGGTCCAACAGAAACCCCATATAGTGATTTTCATCAACTATTCAAACTAAAATAATCAATTTACAGTCTCAGACGCCATTACCATTTCCATGTAATGATCATCATAAACAGACAGCAAACAACAATGAAAGGGCTCAGCATATTGAATCAACAGAAGATACAACTAATTGCTTGCATACGCTGATAGCAGATCAAGGCATGTATATGTAGGCTGGGAGCCAGCAATCATTTCTACTTCATACTATCAAGGCATAACAATAACAATAATAATTTGTTATAATAATTCATTCTTATGAATGGAGAATCAGCTTGCAGCATTCACAAAAGCTTCAGAATCACAAGCGTCCACAGGTAGGCAGACTTACTGGATTACACAGGTTATGTACTTGTGAGGCAATAGCATGATAGACAGGCAGCAAAGGAGGAGAGAACAACGATCTGTCCTGTTATTGTAATTTATGCAACGGATCGATTCCCATGATCTAGCATCGTCTGGCCGAATTTGAGCACCTTCTTTCTTCTTTTTCTTCTTGTTCTCCCACTATTACTTATTTGGCAATATACAATAAGGAATGAACTGAGAATCTCACATGAAAACAATCCGTCAAGCAGTAGGAAAAACATCCTTGACGGCTGATGCGGCGGTCAAGTAATTGAGGGTGTTCTTAAGCGTCTCCCTCTCCCTCTTGAGCCGCGTCGCTGTATCCTCCAATTCGAGGAGCGCCTGCTGCTCCCTTGGAGCACCTTCGAAGGTACTCCCAACGAAGAAGGAGAAGGGAGTCGGGAAGAGGTTCCTCCTGAGATCCTGCGACTCCTTCTCTGGCTTTCCGTTCAATCTATTGGAGAGCCTGATGACATCCTTCATGTAATTCTCGACCTCGATCGCCAGCGCCTCCAAATCTTCCTGCGGATCATCGGATGGGCGGTCCTCCAACCACTGCACCTCCGCCACCAGATAAGGCTTCGTCCTAACGACGTTGACGATGCGGAACCGCTCCTGGCCCTTGCAGATGAGGAAGAACCGATCGTCAACGAGCCTCTCGTGCTTTACGACCTCGCCGACGCAGCCGACGTCGAAGGTACCGGAGACGTTGTCGGTGTAGATGACGCCGAAGCGGAGGTCTGACTGGAGGAGGGTGTGCATCATGATCCTGTACCGGAACTCGAAGATCTGGAGCGGGAGGATGGCGCCGGGGAACAGCACGAGTGGCAGCGGGAACAAGGGCAACTGCACCAGCGCGTTGGATTCGGGAAGCTCCGGGGGGGGTCCGTGGGAGCACCTGACCGTGAACGTGAACCCCCTACGACTGCCACCAGCAGCAGCAGCAGCGGTCGTAGCCCTCGCCCTGTTTAAAGGGTTCCTCTTCTTGCCTTGTTTGTTGGACGGCGGCAGGAAACAGGCCGAGGGCAAAGGAAGGGGAGCAAAGCCCGTGGGTTGGTTGTTAGTTTGAAAGGATTTGTCTCTCAAGTGAAGGCACTGTAGAAACTGGCGGAGGGCCATGGCTCGGCGGGTGTTGTTTGATGTTACCCTCCCTTCTTTCTTTCTTTCTGTTTCTTCCACCAAAATTGTGGCGATTAACCAAAACGGGTAGGCAATCGGGAGTTCGCTTGAAGATTATCGAATGGAAAGCCGCAGGGGGAGAGGAAGAGGAACAAACACATTTGAGGGAGGGTTTTACTTCGTGGTTAACCGAGAGTTCAGTTGAGTGACGAGACGAGGGTGGGCGTCAGGGCGGGGCTAGCTAGCCAAGCGGAAGGAAGCGGCGAGTTGGGCTTTTTGCCTGTTTTTTCTTTTGTTGGGTAGATAGATTCGCGAGAGCCGCACTGTTTTGTTGGGGACGTTGAAATGTGCCACGTGGACGATCTTTTATCTACAAATCTCCGCACACCGAACCGAGCCGGCTCGATTAAAGCTCGGCTCGGGGTAGCCCGTTTTGTAAATGAGCCGAGCTTGAACCGGCGTTCTCTCACTCTCTTCTCCTCCTGCTGCCCGCTTGACCCTGAAGCAGGTTATATGTTTTTTCCCATGAACACGCAGGTGCATGTTCTCGGGTCTAAATGAGCGTCACGTATGTAAGCACGTGGGGCTCGTTTTTTCGTGTGTATCTACATCACTTAGCATCGAAGTTTGGTGTGTTTGCAAAGACTTAATTACTTTTTCTCACCATTAACGCCATGAAACAATGTTTCCAATAAAGAATAAAAATGTCCTCCCGTCAGAGTTTGCAAATACTTAAGTACCCTTTCCCGTCATTGGCGCCATAAAAACGATGTTTCAATTAAAGGACAAAAATGGCCTCCCACCAGAAAGGGTTAAAATCATCATCGTTTTCGCCCTAAGGAGTAAACTCATCTGCTTTAACAGGTGTTCCTCGCAATATGTCACCCTAAACGTTTCGGATCACCCTTTGATGATGCATCATCTACTGTAACAGGAGCTCCCTTTGACGACATAGCCTTTGTCATCGTCTGCTGTCGTCAAAGCACCTTTTGCCATCGTCTGCTGCCGCCAGAGCACCCTTTGTCATCGTCTACTGTCGTTGGAGCATAGTCGGAGCACCGTTGCCACCATTGGCTGCATCTACCTTCTAGATGTTTCTCCTCTACTTTCGGATTAGCAAAACTTGTGTCCTAAAAGGTAATTTTTTTGTAAGTTTTCATTATGTAAATAAATCGATTTGTAAATCCAAATGTTAAATCTTACAAGTGGTTGTACTATACATGCTAAATAACACATGTTTTCATACTCAAACAAGAGTGGTTGTTTTCTTAGACATTTTCTTGTCAACCAATTCTAGTGCACTCTTTGTCCTCCGACGACTTCGATCAGAGGTAGGTTTACTTTTGATACCCTTCGCTAGGTGAATATTTTCATCATAATCTACAGCGTTTACTCCTGACTTGTCGAAGATGATGTTTACGCTTCGGCGCAACTTCTTACAAGGGTCAGGGGAAGCCTGATTTTCACCTACGTTGTTCGATCCCATTTTCATATATTGGTCTTCATGAGCTGCAATGGACTCATGGTAAATTCTCTGCACTTTTTCAAGTAATTTTCTTGACAGTTTTCTCATATATACATAGGCTTCTTCGCTTTTCGATGTCAAATCTGCAACATGCATAAGTAACCTACATAGTTGTTGATAACGAGAGGCTATATGGCATTTCTCATCAACACTAGATGGACTGACATTATTTGTATCTAGCAGTTCAATCTTTGTTTGTCTCGTCCATCTTCGCATTATATATGACTCAGGTATTTCTTGTATTTTTTCTTGATTAAGTGTCTTTAATACATGACGACATAAAATACCTTTGAATTCAAATATTTTCCACACTCCGAGTTTCGGCGTCCCCTCCTACCCCGTAGCCACCACACTCCGAGTTTCGGTCCATCAAAGGTTCAGTGGAGAGCCGCAAAACAAGAGATCGGTGGTCGCTGGATCAGAAGGTCCGGCCTCGCTTCGGTGTGAAGGTAGAGAGTTTCCCGTGACAGGTTGGTATTTTTCTTCACTTCTTTTTCATTGGTCTTTTTGCCGGCTTTTTGTTTCATGCATTCACGTTTATTCTCAAGGAAAATCACTGTTTCGAGGTAGAATTTTTGTGCAGCACAAATTGACGAAAATATCTTTTATTTGAAGAATATGATGAAAGTAAATGCCCGATTGTTTGACTAATATAGAGTAAAGAATAGGGGTGATTTGTAGGATGCAGAATGTGACCTAGAAGCCAGCTTGACTTGTGATATTTATGCAAAACACTGATTTTGGTTACTTCCTCAGAAAAGAAAGAGGGATTGGGGGAAGTTTTTAGAATAGTTAGGGTATTCACGTCATTCTACATATTTTCTCCTTTTCTCTTTTTTATTTTCCTCATTTTTCGTGTGTTTGTAGATATATGGGCAAGATGGTGAGTTGGTTCAATTCGGTGAAGAAAGTTTCCAGTCGTCTTGTTCAAAAGATAGTGAGAAGGTGAGCATCTTTTAGTTTTTGTTTCTCTTACTTGTTTGTCTTTTTTTTTGGCTTTTATCTTAATATTCTGGGATTTTAGAAGGGGTTCAAACTGAGCTTGACTAATCGAGTCGAGCTCAACCTGAACACCAATGGTTCAAGCTTTCTCGAACTAGAGCAGAGCCTCAACACCATTTTAAGTGGGTGAGCCAAGCTTGGACATACCAAGCTAGGCTCGTTTGCATCCCTACCCACGCCTACGCCCATAGTCTGTCTTCGGGAACCAGGTCTAGAGAATGGCTAGCGAATAATCACATCGACTGGTGAGCATGATTTAGTTAGTTGTTTGAGTTTTTTCACATAATAGAATAGAGGTCGGCTGAGTAAGGCAGGGTGATCATGGTCTCCACTGAATTTTTCCTTCACTTCGGTTAGGTTAAGAGTTTCTCATTAGAAGAAAAAAAAAGTTTTTTCCATAGTGAACCAGACCCACTACTTTCTGTCGGCTATCGGATCATCAGGATTTGCGCCTCTTCCCATTCCATCGACAAAACATTGTGCGCACCCACTCACCACTCCCATGCAATCTACAGGAGGGTGTTGTGTATCCTCCCCCGAAGATGCAATGTTTGCTACAGTGCGTGCTCGGGGGTCTGAATGAGTGCCATGTAAATAAGCGCATGGGACTCGTATTTTCGTGTGTGTCGGTATCACTTAGCATTAGAGTCTAGTGCAATTGCAAAAACTTAAGTACCCTTTCTTGCTATTCTTGTCATAAAATGACGGTTCAAGAAAATGACAAAAATGTCCTCCATTCAAAAAAAAGGGAAATGATGGTTCGAAAAAAGGACAAAAATATCCTCCTCCAAAAAGTCGAGGATGATGTTAACTCTTCAAAGTCTAAACAACAAAACAAACCTGAAATGCTTTCTCTTTCTTTTCCGCTTGAACTTTTCGTAGTCATCTTCTTCCTTCTCCGTGAAACACTGTAAAACCCCCTCTTTCTCTAGAGAAGAAATTAAGGGAGACAAAGAGTCGGCGATCCGATGGTGATTGTCATCCTCTTTCTGCTAGCAGTGGCCGGAATGCTGCCCTCGTCCAGCGGACAACCGACTACGGCAGCCCCTTCGCCGCCTTCAAGGGACACCTACAATGAAATCTTCCTCCATTACACCTATAATGGAGTCTTTCAAAGTACAATCCGTCTACCCCTATGTCGGTAATACTTTCGATCAGGGCTATGCCTTCGAGGCCACCCTGACGCTGCTTAACACGGGCGTTCGCACCCTCAAGTCTTGGCGGGCATTCATCGAGTTCTGGCACTGCGAGGTCCTCATCTCGACCTCCGCGTCGTGCTCTCCGACAGGACCCACCTCCCCACCAACGTTGGGAATGGCACATTCCTCTCCGGCTTCCTCATCACGGACCTCAAGATTGTCATCGGGACGACTGACGACTAAGGATGATCACGGCGAAGATCATGCTCAAGGGGGCGGAGTTCGGCATCGCGATTTACAATTTACACAATAGCAATTTACGAAAATCGCGTAAGGAAAAAAATGGCAAATCTCTAAATCGAATAGCGATTTATGAAATTGCGTAGCAAAAAAAAAAATAAAATGGCAAATCGCTATGCGATTTTCGTAAATCGCTACTTGATATAGCGATTTACGAAAATCGTGTAGCGAAAAAAATGGCAAATCACTAAATCGAGTAGCGATTTAGGAAAATTGCGTAGCAAAAAAAAATGGCAAATTGCTAAATCGAGTAGCGATTTACGAAAATCGCTTAGCGAAAAAAAAAATAAAACGCTAAATCCTGTAGCGATTTACGAAAATCGCGTAACGAAAAAAAAAACAAAAAATCGCGGGAAAGGGTGTTACGAAAACCACGAGCAAGAAACAACCGAAGGAAACAATAAACAAGAACGATCAAACAAAATACTTTATTGCTCTTTTTCGACAGTTACAAGAGGAAAAGAAAAGAAAGAATTTATACAAGGCCCCAAAAAAAATCTTCTAGGGCTGGGGGAGCCCCCAGACCCCCCCTTCCTGTGAGGGCAAAAACTTTGAATCATGCTCCACAACTCATTAAGTTGAATCATGCTACAACAAGTCAGTCGGTGATTGATGGAGCAGTGTAGGATCTTCTGCTGGATGTGCACAGAGGCAAAAAGAGAAGGGAGATAGGGTTGATGTTCATGACCTTCTTCAAGGTGATTCCTTTCTCGGATAATCCTGCAGTGCATGAACTTGGTCTTAAATAACCATCTCTGGGGTACTTAAGTCTTTGCAACCACTCATTTTCTAGAATCATCATTTTATGACACCAATGGCAGAAAGGGTACTTAAGTCTTTGCAACTGCACCAGACTCTGATGCTAACTAATGCTGACAAACATGAGGATACGAGCCCCACGAGCTTATATATGTGGCGCTCATTGGGACCCCTGAACATGCAGTGTGGCTAACGGCCGTCTTGGGAGGAGGGGGGGGAACAATCTACCACCATCTCAGATTTTCCTTTTTCTTTCTACACCTATTAGTAAGCGTGAAGCTTCTTTCAGGTATTGTGAATCCACCGAAGCATCTCTCCTCGGTTGCTTTCCCTGCCTCAGGTAAGGAAAGCCGCCTGTTTCATTCTTTCTTTCTTTTCTTAATATAGCAACGCTATTACTTGGACACATCATGCTGGGGACCTCATTTTTAATTCTCTTCTACTCGGGCTCCAACGATTTTGTTTTTTCCATTTATCAGTTCACGTCAGGTTGGCTTCATATAATGGCTGAAAATTTGGCCTTGTTCCACCTTCTTTTCATTTATTTTTTCTTTTCTTTTTCCCTATTTTCTCTTCTAAATGCCAGTTCCGCATGATCGTTAATTAAGGATGCGTCTTGAAACAGCTGCTTCTGTTCAACGTTTCAGCAATTTTCTTATGGTTACCAAAAGGAAGCTTGCGGTTGCCACGCAACTCTTCCTATCTAGCATCTTACCCCCCTTTTTTTTTCTGAGAAAAGAAATTTTATTAAAACAATAAAATGGTTTTCAGGGTTGACAAAGAGGATTCATCAAGACTGCATGAAGAATAGGAACATGAACAACATTACATTTTCAAGAAGAGAAGAATGGTCCCAATCGGCATCGACCAATTCAGGAAATATCAGAACCATGCCAGATCATACTTGCCGAGCAGAAGACGTTCTCTTGAATTCCAAGTTGAATATAAGAGGCTTCTTCCTGTTACTAAATATTTTGTCATCTCGCCCTTCCTACACTCGCCACCAGGCTGACAACAACCACCAATTACATACCTTGCGCCAATGTTTGGAACATCTTGTAAATGGCTGGCCAAATAATAGCTGCCTAAAGCAACCATTTTGACTGATGTACAATGGCAACTCTCACCGTGTTAAGTTGCAAACAGAACCATAGTAGATGCTCAACAGATTCCTCATGGAGTTCGCACACGGGGCACCCATTAGCAATTTGGATGCCCATCCTTTGAACATGGGCTACAGTATTAATTCTCCTTGATATCAAAATCCAAGCCAAAACGGCGGGCACGTGGGAAAGCACCTGCAACTCCATAAAACATCTTTTGGAAACAAGGTCACAACAGCAAGAATACATGTCCAGTTGCAAGAATACATGCCCAGTAACACAAGACACCGAAAATACCGTCCTTGGTGAGCATCAACTCCACACGAGATGACAATTCATATATTTGACAGATTGGATGACTTCATGCATAGGAGTGTCAATAAGGACCAGCTTGTATTTGTCCTCAGCTTACCTTAAATCCCAGACAAATTCAAACGAGCAAGCAAATTTTTGTCACGTTGGCAGGACCAAATATCAAATGTAATGAATTGCAACATTGAGAATGTTACTGCTCAAATTTCAAAAGATGGTGCGAGCTTAAATGTCTTTCATTCAGGCTTATGTGGGACCCATAAAGGTAATGTGACAACTGAAGTATCATCTTTACATGTAAAAAATTTAATGAACAAATGTTCATCCCAAAAGAAAAAAAGAGTATGACACTTGTCGATGTCAAAGGAAAGGAGAGCTAACAGCTAACGGGCCCATGTGGGAGGATGTTAATTAAGAAGTTCAAGGTGGTATGTCTTCACCTCTCTATAAGATTCCTTCACTTTTTAGAAAGGTGATTAAGAAGAGTCTAATCAGGTATTCTCAAGTTGGTTTTAATTAAGACTTTTAATTAGCGTAGGAGTTATGATATAGGTAGGAGTCTATAATATTCTCTTTAGTCTAGTTCTGATTTTACAATAAGACTCTTAATGGCTTATGTGATTAAGTAGAGACTCTAACTCAAGCCTCTCATGTATAAATAGAGGTATGGGTTCTCCTTTTATTCAATAAAATAATATTGAAGTTGTCTTATAACTACTCATTTTCTCTCTTTCTCTCTCTCTCTCTAGACGTCTTTCTCTCTAAATGCTTCTCTCTCCTCCCTTGTGTTTCTTCCTCTCCTCTTTATGATTTGTGTGAGACCAGGCCTCCCTAGGCTGGTCCTTCGTCCCTTCCAAGGGCCCAAGCCCTTATTATACAACCTTATCTTATAGCAGATCGCCTCCTTACCTACATAATCTAACATTAAAGCCATCCCAGTCATGGCTTTGCAAATCAACCATCCTTCCAGCTTTGTTCTAGCTATTTATACACTTCCTAGACCCCTATTATATCGTTGGACCAGTATCGAACCTTTTATAACTCTGCTTAAGCTGTCTAGACCAAGATTGTGTCTAAAGGAGCAGTGTAGTCATGTTCTACAACAGGTTATTTTATCTTTTTTAATCTCATGCATATACCATGACCACACCTAAACATGTAGACCCCTTTAAGACCTCTCTATACCTTCTACACAACCCATGGAACTGGTCACAAACTTAGCTAAGACCCTACCCACATCTGAGACCTGAAATATCAAAATGACACCTTGTTGATTCGATAAAATTTGTAGTTTCGCTTGTTGCCCTCATCAACCTCTCCAATGACCTAGCCTGGCCTCTCTAAATCCTAGAACCTATATCAGATCCCCAACACATGACCTTAGGTTCCTCTAGAAGCCTTGGATCATATCCTTCTAGATCTTGATCAAACTTGTACTCGAAATGCTTACCAATTTTAAAACGATTATGCCTAATTTAGCCATTTTGACCCTATTTTTCCTATACCTCAAAAACCACTAAAATGTATCATGGCATAGATCATGAGATTATGGGTAGCATCAACAACAAGTGGTATCAAAGCAGGGTGTCACCAAAGCACGTCGTAACCTTGAATACGGCAATTGACGTGCTATTAAAATTATGCACGAACCTAACCACAATTATAAATTGAATGTACATGACAAGCTGTGGGCCGAATTTAAAAATCAATTTAGAGTTGAAAGCACTTGTCACAAGATTCTTGTAATGTGTGGAAGACTATGATGCAATAGAAGCCAACAGTGTCAATGAATGGTGCGTATATGACATATGCCCATCCTTAGAACGCTTGTATTAAAAATTATGAGAAAAAAATCCCTTGGATGGATTTTGAATCACATCTGTGTTTGAATGATACCAATCTTAATGAAGACAAGTGATCATAGATCTCTGTACTCCTTCGTATGGTGCAATACCATTGCAAGACTCGAATGATGTAGTGACTGGGTGTTAGACTGTAATATCCTAACTTCTTCAAGCTTAGTAATATACTGAATTCCAGTTAAAATGTGCATTTCTGTTAAATCAATATCTTATTACCGATAAATATATGTTTTTCACGGGTTTGGATCTTAAACCGGTCAAAATTCAGGTTTGGATCGAACCCGTTTGGATTCAGAGGCATAGTCATCATTTTTTGAAAGGATGATCAGCTTTTTGAGCAAAGGGCATGCCCAATATTCTAGTTATAGGTTGGGGGCATTTTTTTCATGAGATATATAAGGATTTTTTTAAAAAAAGTTTTGTTTTTTAAGGAATATGGCATAATGGTTATTTTGTAGCAAAAAAGTGGCATCTTTGGTAGGCAAGGGACCTACCTGAGACATATTTACTTTTTGAGGACAATGTTGTCTTTTTAGAGGGACAGCTGGTGTAGAGGTGAGGCCATGTGCCCCCACCATTTCTCTTCCTTTTTGCCATGTTGATCTCCCTTTATAATGATTTTAAGCTAACCCTTTCCCATTTACGCATAATCCTTCTCTTCTGTCTACCACTTTCTCATTCATCGGCAATGCACACTACATATGCATCCTTACTCTCTTTCACTCACCTCCAACTTCCTCTTCTCTCATGTTGTGGTTGAGCCAGCTATAAGAGGAGAAGGTTGAATGTGTGGAACTATGTTTTTGGAGGAGTTTTGCTACCTTGAGGATTTCTGTGAATTTTGGGTTAATTGTTGGGTAGTCTTTGGTTGTATTTTGGGTATTATTGCACAATCCAAAAAGTATGGTACCCTACTCCCATGGCTCTTAGAAAGTATGCAACATGTAGACCAATTTTTAAGTATGTTTTTAGAAACCATGTTTAGGAAAAGAGGTCCCTGAAAAAGTTGAATGTATCATGCTTAATCCATGACCTGAAATTCAGTTTATCTTATAGGGTATTTTTGAGCATGTTTCTTGTGAATTTAAGTTGTTGATTTTTAAAAAAAGTATGTTTAAAGTTATGTAATTCAGTGATTTTATGAACAACATGTTCCATGTCCAAGAATGCATGTTCTTAGCATGTTTTCGATATTTACATGCTCTAATTTGTGTAATTTCGGTTCTTTGAGTAAAGAGTTATTTTGGGAATGCTAAGTTGATTTTTGAAAACAATATTCATGTTTTGAGAGTTTGAAATATATGAGTTTTGGTTTGCAAAAGAATGTGTATATTCTAGTTGTTAAAGTCAAAGTTTGTTTCATATCCATGGTTGTTAAGAATTGTTCTATGCTTTGAATTTGTATGATTTCGAGTATTTGGTTTGTTCTTTCTCACCCCTAGATGGCTAGGGTGGAGTTTGACAAGACTGAAACATTGTTGGACGGTGTTCCAATCTTTGTTTTAGTATTTTGACAAAGATTTTCACCTTTGTGAAACATAGGAGTCTACTCATGTACTCAAGAGTCGACCTCTGTTGCCTCATAGACCCTTGAGATGACCTGAGGGTCGACTTTTGCTTCTTGGGAGTCAACTCTTGTGAGGTTGTGTCTACCCCTGCTTCCCAAGGAGTCGACTCCATCTTTGAGTGAGAGGGGTCAACTCTTTTTATGTTAAGATTCGACTCCTTTTTAACATAATTGACTCTTGTCTTTTAAAGAGTCGACCCTTGAACATGAAGAATCGACTCCTACGATGAAGGGTTTACTCTATTAGTGGGAGAGTCGACTCTTGTGACTAGAAGAGTTGACTTTGGAGTAACAAAATGCATTTTTCTCATGTTCTAGGTTCAGGTTAGGGCTGTTAAGCCTCATATTCAAATGAATCACCTCAAGAACAGTCTAAGAGCCTTGTGCATGCAATATTTTTGGGTTTGTTGCATTATTTTTTCGTTGGGTGGTCCAAGAAAGGACCCAATTTGTATTTTAATGCATGGTTATACATGCATGCATGCATGGTAAACACCCCAAAATTTTCAAAATTTTCAAAATTTCATTTTGCCCCTAGCACCCACCTTCTGAGTTATTCATAAGGGCAATTGGGTTAATTTCTAATCATTTCTCGGATTCACTTGCTGAAGATCCAAAATCCAATTTCATTTTCTGTACTTGATTCAATCTCGGATCCAAACCAAATATCTAAATCAAATTCTGAACCTGGATCTTCTATTTTCAATTCAAAATCTAAAAAAATTCAAAATCAATTCTCTATATGGCTTAGGTATTTCGTCCAGATCCAATCTCCATTTGGATCCACTCTTCTCATGTTTCTTCAATTCGAGATCCAAACTCGATATTTGCTCAAAATCTTAGATCCAGATCCGTTTTGAAACTCAATTTTTAAAATTAACTTTGTTATTTCAAAATCTCTCTTTTGTAAAAACCCCAAATTTCAAAGCAAATATTTTACAAAACCTCTTAAAAACTTCATCTGGATCCCCTCCCTCGTATTGTTAGGTTTTTCTTTCAAAAATATAAAAGAATTTTTTTTTAGAAAGTAGCTTTACCCTTTTTTTTTAAATCCTTGTAATTAAAACCATCTTTTTGAATTTTTTTGAAACATTGAGGGACCATTTAAAAAAAAAATGTAACGGCCTCCTCCTATATAACAACCATCGAAGGAGGGAGGCATCCATCGAGTTCTTGGCAAGGAGTCCTTCCGGGTGAACTTGGCGAGTGGTTCTCCTCCCGTTTCCCCTCTTCCCTCTTCTTTATTCTTCTCTTTCCTCTTCTCCCTTTCTCTGGTTCTTCTTTTCTCAGTTGGTAAAGGAGCTCGATCAGTCCAGCAGTAGCACACAGAGGAATCACCTCTCACCCCTCAACCTCTGCCAAGCCACGGTAAGAACCATCTCCTCTTTCTCTTCATTTTTCCACGAATCTATTTCTTTCTTCTTCTTTCTTTTTTATTTTTCGTAGCATCGGTTTTTGTTTCTTCTCCATTGAAGCATAATATGCAACATCGATCTGCCTATAGCAGCATCGATTTGCATCTTGCAATAGGATGTTAATCTTTTCTTTGTTACATTTTTTATTGTTGGTTCATGTATTTGATTCTCTGCATCTGATGGCAAGCCCGTATCACCCATTCATTGCATTTCATCATCCTCATCATCACTTCAATTTGTTTGCTAATCATGGCATCGATCATTCCTGCATTACATTTAGATATGCATAAATGCATATTGCATATTCATCATCGGATTTCCTAACATTTGCGTTGTAGCATCATCATCTGCGCATTTGTGCATTTCAACAACATCAACATCGTTGTTCTAGTTTCAATACTCATTGCATTTGGCATTCTCTGTTGCATTTTTGCAATGTGTGTCCATTTCATCTACATACCATTTGACATTCAATCCATCAGATCCTTTGCTTCCAGATTGCATTTATTGTGCATCACGTCACTTAGCATCCTCATATGCATTTTGTTTATACTTCAACATCTTAGAATAATTGCAATCTCCATCGCATAAGAATCATGCATCTCATTCCCATTGGATTCGCTCCAAAATTAGGATCGTATCCCCTGTTACATTCATTTTCATCAGCTATATTTTCATATACATTGCATCCATTGGTGCATGCCTTGCATGTTCAATTCAGATATGTGTACATTTGTTGTGCGATAAAATATTCTGTTATATATTCACTTTTTCTTATTTCCTGCACATCATATAGCATAACGTGATTCCCTGTTTCATGGTTTTCTTTATTTTTATATATTGCAGTCTTGTGCATCGATATGTTTGTTAGCATCCATCTAGATAGTCGTTGCATCATCCATTCCTTAGATCTTGCATTTGCCATCTCCATCGCATTCCTTTGTAGCAACATTCATTATAGATCAACATTTCAATTCAGTATCTACGGCTGACTTTCACCTGGTATCATGGATTCATTGCGCACAGCAGCGCATACCATCTGCATGCATTTGCTCTGGCGTGTTAATCTAGTGCAACTCATTTCACTGCTGAGGTCTTTGAAACATAGTTTAATTGCATTTTGTCCATTGTGCTTCTGATCTATACCATGTGCATTGTTTTCCTGTGTTGCTTCTATTGGCTTGCATTTCCCTATTCATCGATTCCAGGATTCATCTTCTGCAACCATTTATACCTGCGCTGTGCTCAGTTAGAATATGCATCTCATCATCTAAGGCATATCTATTCATTCTTTATTTACACCTCTGTATCTAAGCATATTAATTTCTTGGTGCATGTTTGCATGTGTACACTTCATTTACACATAAGTTGGATGCACTTATGTGTGTACATTCATTTTGATATCATCATGCATTTAGTGTGGGAATCTATACCTTCATATGGTATTGGATTTTGAGGTTCATTATTCCTTCATAATTCATTAGCTTCTTGATGTGTCTTATGAAGCATTCATTCCCAAAAGGTCTTCTAGTTTAGATCCTTAATGATGATTGAATCGTGGTATAGATATGGTGTTTCAGCAATCATTAATAGCAGAAAATGAAGGAAATGAAAAGTTTGTTAGCAATCCATTAATGACATGGATTTGTCAAAAATTATGAAATACTGACGACTGGATCATGAATCATGATCATAACAAATTGCCATGCTAGCTCCTTGGAGTTGAATTTAGAGATCTAGGATAACAGTGTTCAAGATGGAACATATTTACATGGCGGTTTGAACACTTTCAGCTGACAGGGATGAGTACGTTGGAGTTAAAAGATACAAGCTCACATTTTTTTCTATTTTGCTTGCTGATCATAGCATTTTATTGCGGCATTTTATTACAGCAATTCACATTTGCTTGCTCAGAATATCACTTCATTATAGTTTTTTATTGTAACCTCTCATATCTTCCTGTGTCTGTTGATTCACATCTCATTACAGCATTTTGTAGCAGTATTGTATATCTTCAAGTATCCACTTATTCCATCGGTTTGTTCATCATTGTAACATCCATTTTCATCGCTTTTGATATAAAGTTCATACTCCATTTGTATCAAAGTTTGCATCATCATCTTGTTCCAACTGCATTTCACCCCCATCTAGCCGAATTCCATTACCCAGCTCCATGTCATATGCATTCACAGCATCCCATGAGTTGTTATAGCTTCATATACATTCACAACATCCCATGAGCTGCTATAGCTTCATATGCATTCACAGCATCCCATGAGCTACTGTAGCTTCATGTGCATTCACAACATTCCCTTGATCTGTTGTAGCTTCATATGCATTCACAGCATCCCATGAGTTGTTGTAGCTTCATATGCATTCACAACATTCTTTTGATCTGCTATAGCTTCATATGCACTCACAGCATGCCCATGTTCTGCTGTAAGCTCCATTTTATGCATTTCTTCATAAGCATAAGAATTGCACTTAGGCAAATGCATATGCATTTTTTTATTAGCATAAGCATTGCACTTAGGCAAATACATGTGCATTTCTTCGTTTAGCATGAGCATTGCACTTAGGCAAATGCATATGCATTTCTTCATTAGCATAAGCATTGCACTTAGGCAAATGCATATGAATTTCTTCATTATTAGCATGAGCATTTCACTTAGGCAAATGCATATGCATCTCATTCATGCATAGACATTGCATCTTCGCATATGTATATACATTTCTATTAAAGCATAGGCAAAATCATATATATGTTAGTTTTAACATAGCATTTTCAATTTCTTTCTATATTCTGCATTTCTGTTGCCTTGTGCTATTTTGTGTTTTGCAGGAAAGTATGAAAGACCTCGACTTCTTTTCCTAGATTAGGAAATTTCAACATTCAATTTGAATTCAAGATTGTAATACTTTCATTTAATGAGAAATTCTATTTTTCTACTTAGATTAAAATGTATGAGCATATAGTTGCATTTTAAATTCTCGTAATTGCTTGTGACGTTTCATTTTTATTTTATTCTTCGAAGAGCACTATGGTATAACACGAATGACACATGCACCATTCTAATAAGAGGTAAATAACTTTAAGTAAATGATTCACATTTATGGCCATAGTCAAAATGCGAACAATACTTAGGATTTTTATCTTTTATGGAATAAAATATTGACCTCCACTTTAGGTCATTTCTGCAAAGCATTATATTTTTTAAAATAAATTTCTTTTTCAAAATTTAAAATATAAATTAATTTGAGATATATTTATGGCCATAGTCATGAATATATTAAAAATTAATTTTGTTTTAAATCCTATAAAGACACAAAATCTATTTTATTCTTTATTAGAATTCAAATATAGATTAGATTAGAATACATTTGTGACCATAGTCATGAATGTATTAAAATGTAATCTTGTTTTAATTCTAATAAAAAAATAAAATTTACTTTTCATTTTAATTCTAAATAAATTCTTTTAATATATTCATAATTTAAGATAGAATTGCATCATTATTTTCCATATTTTCTAAATTATTCAAAACTTTTTCAATTTCAAAGTATTTTTCAAAATAATTTCCATTTCTAAATTCAAAGTTATCTCTCAAAATTCCAAATTTTCAATTCTTATTCTAACTTTCCATTTTTTAAATTCTAAATCTAACTTTGAATTCAATGACAAAATTACTTGGAAAAATCTAAATTTCTGAAATATTTTTAAAGGAGCATACACATTCTTCAAAATCATAGTACAATCCTGATTCAATGTGCATTTAGGTCTTATAATAATTACTTAGACAAATTTAGGCAAAACAAAAGGCATTGATTCGATCCTTGGTTCAATTACCCCTGGTAAAGGCGCCAGGAATGGTTGAACCTCATACTGACGAGCGAATCATGTCTCTCTATTTTCCTACAAAATTTTAAAATAGAGGCGAGTTATTTCAAAATCTTTCTTTCTTTCAAAAGGTCAAGTGGGACCTTGCAAAGAGTTTCTCTTTCTCTTCTTCTCCTCAAAAGGAAAAATGAAAGGAAAAGAAAATTTTTTGCAACGATCACAGAAGTGTCGATCGTGATGGGACTCATCTTCGTCCGATCGGATTTATGCCTTTGCCTTGTTGAAATTTGTCTAAGTCATTATTCATAAATGTCAACTTCATTTTCATGCAAACCTTAGGAGCCTAGACTCTGTCCCAACTGACATTAATGTATATAGGATTAAGTATGGTTTAGTAGGACCATATTAAGGAGATTTATGCATGCTCACTTAGACTTAGGTCTAAAATACAACCCTCCTCAATCTAGGGATTGAATGCAAACAATGTATGCAAGTCTGTGCTTCTTTATGATTTTCAAAATTCTATTTCTTTAAGACTTTGCATTAGAGACATTTGATTTCTTGCATGTTGAGCATACTTCTAAAAACATCCCCACCTATATTGTCCTGGTCTTCACATTACTAGGCTTTCTCACTGAACCATAGTTCGAGAAAAAGCCTCACAAGTGAGCCACTTATTTGGGCTAATACCCCCTGCCACGTACTAAGGGCCATAGTCTAAAGTATATCGACATGCGCTCAAAGATGTTGGGAAACCATTACCTTAGAACCGTAAAATTATTCTTATGCCACGTACTTCAAGTTTGGGTTTGAGTATATCGATGTATCTTGATTGAACTCAGATGATCTAAACCTTAAAGTTAGGATTAAGGTCCTACAAGCTTTTTCAAAAATTGCATTTAGAGTCAGCTTTTTAGGAAGTGTTGTTTGTGCATTCTTCTTTGTACAACTTTGATTCTGTGATGCTCGCTTATTTCTTATATTTTCTTATATTTTTCTAGAATATTTTTTCTCAAAACCTGGGTATTTCTTTCAAAATTTCCTCAATATTTTCAAAACCTAGGTGTATATTTTATTCTTTTTTCATTTCTTTAGATCAATTTTTCTAAAAACCCTGGAAATCCTTTTTTAATTCTCCTCTATTTTTTTTAAATTACAGATGATTTTCTTTCTTTTCTTTTGGATCTCAAATTTCCAACCTTACTCTGATCCTGCCTGCTATTTTTCTTAAAAATCATGTATTTCTTCTTGGATTTTTTTGATCTCTATATTTCAATTCTGCTATCTAATTTTCAAATCTCTTCACCTTATTTTTCTCATGTTTTTCAGTAAATCCTCTGATCATTTCAGCGGAAACTTGTCAGCCCGAATCTTCTATTTTCTTACTCATTCTTTCATCATGGTTGGCGATCCCGTCTGAGTAACAAGGCATACTTTAGTTGTTTACTTCCTTTATAAGAGTAATAATGCAATTGTCATGACTTTCGTGATGACCCAATCCCTGGTAATGAGATATCCTTTCCAAATTGTCAATCTGATTCTCAAATATCTCCTTCATTATCTCTCTTTCATCAAAAAATTTCCTGAGTCTAAACCACCCCCTTTTCTCTATAGAGGAAGCATTGGCATTGTGATATGGAAGGAGGACAATACAGAGGTATAGAAGAAATGGACTCTCCAAGATCGGCCAAAGGTCAGAATCAGACATGCGGCAATGACATCGATCCCACCATGTATGATTTATTTCAAAAGATGAGGATCAAGATGCAATCAGATCAAGCCAAGGAAGATTCAGGAAATAAGTCATCGAAGAAGAAATCTAAGGGAAATCTCATGAGAAAACTTGTCAAAGTAACCAAGAAAAGGGTTCAGCTTGATAGCAATTTAGAAGGGACAAATTCAGCAGAAGAAGACTCGGAGGAAGAGCAGCCTACGTTTTTCCAAAACCCCCTACATCAGTCCAAGAAAATAGTTGAGGAGCCTGAGTCAGTGAACAAGCCTAGGTTTCAGATCTCGATGGAAGATCCGATCCAGCTGCAATTGAAAGAGATGACCTGCATGGTCAAAGAACTACAAGCTCGGGACAAAGGCAAGAGGATTTACACTAGCAAGAATTTTTATGATGGCCTAGAAGGGGATGACAACCTAGAGGACCTTCCTCGTAAATTCATTAAGTTCAATGGAACTGGTAATCCAAAAGCCCATTTGGCCATGTTCTTCACAGAGTGTAGTCAGTTCAAGAGGGACAACAAGGCTTTATTTATATGCTTTTCGCGCAGTCTGGAGGGAATGACAGCAAAATGGTATGTGGAGCACATCAATCCTGTAGAGTTGCGGGAATTTGACAAAGTTGTTAATTTGTTCATCGAGCGATTTCTCTTTAACACTGAGGATCTCTCAACCCTCAACCATCTCTGCAATTTGAAACAAAATGACAGTGAAAAAGCCAGAGACTTCATTCACAAGTGGAGATCCATCTGCAACAAAATGAGGGATCCAATATCAGAAGGGCATGCATTGTCAGTCATCCTGAATAATTTCTCCCAACCTCTGAGGGGTATGATCTCTACCTCCCCATCACAATCCTTTGTCGAATTGATAAAACGAGCTAAATGGCTCGAAATAAGGATGAAAATGGTGTATATGAGAGCCTCACACTCTCAAAGCGGAGCTCAGACTCAAAGAAGAAGACAAATTTTACCTTCTCTACTCATTTCGGCAGTAATAACACCAATAACAACAAGGGTGGCAATCACAAACATGCAGGTCAGCAGGAGAAGCTCTTCAAGCAGAATGATAAGCCTGTTCAGTCCAACTTTCAACAAAAAGAAAAGATAAAGCATGATGGTTGGAGTTATAACCGCAAGTTCACTCCTCTAGATCAGCTCTTTGAAAATGTCCTTCAATACATGTTGAGTAGGGGGATGGTTAAACTTCCGAGAATTGTTGATCCTCCAGTCACCCTAAGGAAATGAAAAGATCACCTCTGCAAGTTCCACCGAGCTATGAGCCACAATACTGAGCGATGCTTCATCCTCAAAAACATTGTCCAAGACTGCATTGATAAGAATCTTCTGGTGGAAGACGAGGAAGCGGATCAGCCAGCCGTCCTGACCAAGCCTTTCCCGAACCACTCAAAAGAATGACAATGCCAAAGTTTTTCTGCTTTCTTCTTTTATGCCAGTCATCTTGTAGGGGCAAGTCAGTCTCAGTCTTTTGAGTCCTTTGGTCAAATACCTGTAAATATTTAGTCCTTGTTATCAATTTTACTCATCAATGAAATATCAATTTTCTTTATATCTTTGATGTTCAATACCTCTTTTTTTTGCTATACTGGGACATCTTTTATTTTGAAATTCTATTTTCACTTTCAACGCCTTGTATATAGATAGGACCAGACAAAATCTTTTCATCATCAATTTCTATTAATTTATTATTATTTTTTCCTTCAGAATAAGGGACAATCATGACATCATTCGTGTGAGCGATAGGATTACAATAGGAGTCTGTCCAAAATCATCAATTTTTTAATTTTTTTATAAAATCTCCATCATGATCACCGGAAGCTTTTCAAAGCAATAGTCTTTTTCAAAATCTTGGGTTAGGTCTTTTGTCAAAAATCAATTTTCTTCAAGATCAATCATCGGGTTGAGTCTTTTACAAAAACTGGTTTCAAACCGATCATTTCGAATCAACCCTCATGTTGATCTTCTTTCTCCAAAACTGGTTTTGAACCGATCATTTCGAATCAACCCTCGTGTTGATCTTCTTTCTCCAAAACTAGTTTTGAACCAATTATTTCAAATCAACCCTCGTATTGATCATTCTTCAAAATCAACCCTCATGTTGATCATTCTTCAAAATCAACCATCGTGTTGATCATTTTCCAAAATCAACCCTCGTGTTGATCATTTTTCAAAATCAGCTCTCGCATTGATCATTCTTCACAATCAACCATCGTGTTGATCATTTTTTTAATCAACTCTTGTGTTGATCATCCTCTCAAAATCAGCGCCTAGGTTGATCCTTTCTGTCAAAAGAATTATATCTTACCGGTCTCTTTCAAAATCAATCTTTGGGTTGATCTTCTTCTCAACAATGAATTTTTACTAGTTTTCTGAATATTTTCATTTCAAAGATTCCATATGCAGACAAGATCAAGCAAAATCTTTTCGTCAAAAATTCTTCATTAATTTCCAATAATTCTCATCAATCTTCTTTTGTTCCCTTTCAGGTTAAGGGATAAACCTGAGTCTTATTCTAACGAGGTATTTCTTTCTTTCCCATTTAGGATAAGAGATAATCCTGAGACCATTCATAGAAGCAACGCAACCCTCTATAATGGTCAATTCAAATTGTGAATCTTCTTGAGCCAAAAAATTTCACAAAAATATCATCACAATCATAAAAAATTCTTAAAGCACCAATATTTTGCCAAATTCAACTTACAAATCAAAACCCAACCCTCAAACTGACCATTTTCAATTTTTTTGATCATGGATAGACTCCTTTTCTAAAACCAGTCCCAACACTGGTCATTCTCAAAATCTTTCATCTTAAATTGAATTCTTCCTCTTATCCAATCCTCGTACAAACGATTGTTTCAAAAAATGAGTTCTCACTCAGACGATTGTTTCCAAAAAAATGAGTTCCGACTCAAACGATTGTTTCAAAAAAATGAGTTCTGACTCAGACGATTGTTTCAAAAATGAGTTTCGACTCAGATGATTGTTTTAAAAATGAGCTCTGACTCAGACGATTATTTTAAAAAATGAGTTTCGACTCGATGATTGCTTCAAAAATGAGTTCCGACTTGGACGATTATTTAAAAAATGAGTTTCGACTCGGATGATTGTTTCAAAAATGAGTTCCGACTCAGATGATTATTTTAAAAATGAGTTTCGACTCGGACGGTTGTTTAAAAAACGAGTTCTGACTTGGATGATTGTTTCAAAAAATGAGTTTTGACTCGAATGATTATTTAAAAAAAAACAAGTTTCAACTCAGACAATTGTTTCAAAAAAATGAGTTTCGACTCGAACGATTGTTTCAAAAATGAGTTTCAACTCGGACGATTGTTTAAAAAATGAGTTTCGACTCGGACGATTGTTTAAAAAATGAGTTTCGACTCGGACGATTGTTTCAAAAATGAGTTTCGACTCAGACGATTGTTTCAAAAAAAAATTTTTTTGAGTTCTGACTCGAACGATTGTTTCAAAAAACAAGTTCTAACTCAGATGATCTTTCAAAAATCCAAAACTCCCAAGTTACACTTTTCCTTCAAAATCCAACTTTCTAGTTGGACAAATATTTCGAACATCCAAATCCAATTTTTTAAATTGGTCCTTCTAAATCCAATTTTTGTACTGGTCCTTTCCCAAAATCCTATCTTCGAATTGGTCCTTCCAAATCCAATTTTTTCCTTCCAAATCTAGTTTTTGTACTGGTCATTTACCAAAATCCAATCTTTGAATTGGTCCTTCCAAATCCAATTTCTTCAAATTGGTCATTCCAAATCCAGTTTTCGTACCGGTCCTTTACCAAAACCCAATCTTCAAATTGGTCCTTCCAAATCCAATTTTTCAAATTGGTCGGTCAAAACCCAGTTTAGCACAGGTCCTTCCAAACTCAGTTTAGCACTGGTCCTTCAAAACCCAATTTAGCACTGGTCCTTCCAAACCCAGTTTTGCACTGGTCTTTCTAAACCCAGTTTAGCACTGGTCCCTCCAAAACCGGTTTTGCATCGGTCCTTCCATAAAATCCAGTTTTAAATTGGTTCTTCAATCAAGACCAGCTTCGCGTTGGTCTGTTGAACCAAAACCAGTTTCACATTGGTCTTTTAGACCAAATCCAGCTTCGCGTTGGTCCTTTAGCCAAATCCAATCTTGTACTGGTCCTGCCAGAATTCAACTTTTGAGTTGATCGTTTATCAAATACTGAGTCTCTCCTTTGGGGAAATGAGAGGAGAATCTTGCCACAGATGTGTCAATCGAATATCAAGCAATTTCTTTCACCAAGGATTTCAAGAATATTTTTGCCAATTTGCTATAAAAAATAGTTGTTGATCTCGAAGCTTTTATTGCACAAAGAATTACCTTAGACTACCTCCAGTATTATTTCTAAAAGGATAAGACTTTTGCGAAGAAAGAAGAAAATTCAAGCTTTTTCTGTTGGTCAACCAAAAGGATGAAGAAAAAACCTTGATATGACCAGTAAAGGAAAGTCCAATGATATTGAAAAGCCATAAGTGAACCGATATTGATTATAGCTATGACACATTCTTAAAGACCATTCTTCTGACAGTAAGGCAGTGAAAATATCCTGAGTGATAAAAAGAATCCACTCAATCTCTTATCTTTAATCATTCAAGCTGCAATTAATTATCCGCAAAAGGGATCTCTCAATCATCATCAAGTTAAAGACTGATGGATGAGTTAGACCCTCGGGGCCAAAGAAGATTTGGATCATCCCCAAGTTGAAGGAGCATGTGACGGATCCTTCAAGGGAAAGTTCAGATCACCATCAAGCTGAAGATGGATGCGATGAACCTCCCGACAAACCCTAAAAGATATTTGATTTCTACTATCATCAAGAGATTTTCAACCAAAGAGACAATATTATCAATATAATTCCTGGAACTAAAGAAGACTCGGATCATCTCCAAGTTAAAGGACCTTGTGATGTGTCCTTCCACGAAAAATCAAAACATCACCGAGTTGAAGACTGATGTGATAAAATTCTCGTCAAACCTCAGAACAACTCAATTTTGTTGAGAAACTCTGTTTTGATGTCACATAATATGATACACTGTCTTATTTAATTTCATATGATATGATAATATGTCTTCTTGAAAAATGTTATATAATGACTGGATATGTTTTTGCCATATATCTAACGAGTATTTGATGCAAGGATATCTCACTGAAAAAAGATGGAGACCTCCTGTTCAAGTACAACTATGATGCAATCATACTCCTTGAAGAAAAAGCTTGTTGAGCCATGCACTCCTAAAGTCCATCTAAAGAGATCGACTTCCTCAAGTTGAAGATTTTTTCTTCTTTAGAGTCATATGTAACAGAACCTTCAGAAGCATGCATATTGCATATTACACTCACTCATAAAAGCTATTTCATAAAAGTATACGATAGTTTCAAAAAGCTCCTTTTTGAAAACAAATAATTGTACCTTCTTACAACCCTTTATGAAAAAGGTATTTTGACATGATTTCAAAATGTAATAATTGTACCTTATATCATATACAAGACAACTTGAAAAGTAATGATTTTAAATATAGGAAAAAGACAAAACATGAAATCGGCTACACAAAGAAAACAAATATAATATGTTTAAGGTGAAAAGACTCTAGTTGCCTTCTTTAAAGAAATGATTTCAAATATAGGAAAAAGACAAAACATGAAATCGGCTACACAAAGAAAACAAATATAATATGTTTTGAAAAGACTCTAGTTACCTTCTTTAAAGAAATGATTTCAAATATAGGAAAAAGACAAAACATGAAATCGGCTACACAAAGAAAACAAATATAATATTGGTTTTGAAAAGACTCTAGTTACCTTTTTACAAACTCATAGAATGTCGACTTACTTGAAGTCATCATTCTCTTTGTATAGCATTAAATACCTCCTGTAAGAAATCCTTGTTAAATATCCTTCTCAAGAATGTCGACTTACTTGTAGTTTTCATTCTCTCTGTAGACTTTGAAAAACACAACATAAAGAAAACACTTGACATGACTATGTACAAATAAATATCTCAAAGCACTCATTGTACTTACACTCATTTAAAGTAAAGAAGTACTTATGTACCTCAAATCATTAATTAGAATAAAGACAAAACTACATAATAGCCTACAATCCAACGTTCAATGTACTATTGTAAGAAATAGACTTTTTACATAAAATATGTATTACCTAAAATATTACAACGACTAGTGTACCTTATATTTTACTTTTATGGAAAGAAGACTTTCTCGAATTTCTCTAAAGATGTTTTTTTGAAATGACATGACATTTCACATCTCAAAAAGGCTACGATTTTAAAAAGCCAATGACTATTTTTTAAGCTATAAAAACACACTCAAATAAACTATTCAAAAAGGAAGGGAATGGAATAGACAAGTGAGCTTACAACGAGAAAAATACCTACTCGATATTTGAAAGAGAGCCTAGAAAAAGAAAGAGAAAAGAAAGAGAAAAAGTCAAAAATAACTCTTTGACAAAGAGTATCTTCTGAGTGACAAACAGAACATTCTGAGAATCCTTCATTCGTGCATTCATATCATCCTGAAGGTTCTATAGGAAGTATTGTAACTTTCTGTTATTCACTGTATTCCTTCTTTATTGAAAGAAGTAGACCTCTGAGAAAGAGGGTGTTGCCCTTCTCTGTTGAGAGAAAAAGACCTCTGTGTAAGAGGGTGTTGTCCTTCTCTGTTGAGAGAAGAAGACCTCTGTGGAAGAGGGTGTGCCCCTTCTCTGTTGAGAGAAGAAGACCTCTGAGGAAGAGGGTGTTGTACTATTTATTCGGTGACTTGGATGTTATAGTGGAAAGCTCAAGTGGTTTGCTTGGGGACTGGATGTAGGTCAGGGTTTTGATCGAACCAGTATAAATCCTGTGTTTATTGTGTTGTGCCTTATTGCTTTATTTTTTATTATATCAACTTGCATCGTATTTCACTATTCACCCCCCCTCTAGTGGAATTTCATTTGGTATCAAAGCAGGTTTGCTGGTTTCGACATAACAAGTCTTCCAGCACATATGGCATCTACCTCTTATGCTCGTGATATTGAAGGTCAACACGCATCTCATCCTCCGTTCTTCAACGGCTCCAACTATGGATACTGGAAGTGCAGAATGACTATATTTCTCAAATCCATAGATTTTGCTGTATGGAAAATTGTTGAGCATCCATACACATCTTCTTTCGCAGACTATAACTTATGGTCTGATGAAGAAAAGAAAATGGCAAACCTAAATGCAAAGGCTATGAATGCCTTATATTGTGCCATCGATCAGAATGAATTCAATAGAATATCTATATGTGAATCTGCATATGATATTTGGCATTCTTTGGAGGTCATTCATGAAGGAACCAACAAAGTGAAAGAAGCCAAAATCTCATCTCTTGTCAGAAAATATGAGTTGTTCAAAATGAACAAAGATGAACCCATCACAGAGATGTTCACCAAATTCACCAACATCACCAACGATCTGAAATCTCTGGGTGTAACCCACTCTCAGACAGAAAAGGTGAAGAAAATCTTGAGATCTCTCACAACTGATTGAGAGAAAAAGACAACTGCTATTGAAGAAGCTCAAGATTTGTCCAAACTTACTCTGGACGATTTAATAGGCAATCTTATGGCCTATGAAGTCCATATGAAGGAAAGAAGGGAAGAAGAACAACCTTTGAAGAAAACTCTAGCCTTTCCAGCCCTTTCTAAGGATGAGGACTCAGAAAAAGAAACAGAGATTGTGCTACTCACCAGAAAATTCCAGCGCTTTATGAGAAGGAACCAACTTCCAAATAAGCACAAAGAAAGAAAAGACCCAAAAGAAGATTCTATGTGCTACCAGTGTAATAAGCCAGGTCACCTGAGACGTGTCTGTCCTCTTCTCAAAAGAAAATCCAAGACTGAGGAACCAAAGAAAAGGTTCTTCAAGAAAAAGGCTCTGCATGCTCAATGGGATGATTCAGAACCATCCACCAGTGAAGAGTCAAATGATGATGAAGCAGAAATCGCCAACATGTGCTTCATGGCAGAAAGCTCTGTAAGTGAATCTCTTGATTTATCCTTTGAAGAACTTCAAAATGCCTTTCAGAAACTTTTTGAAGAATCAAAGAAAACGATTCTAAAAAATAAACATTTGAAATCTGAGAATCTAGAGCTCATTTTGAAAAATGAAAAACTTAGTATTGAAAACTCTGAGTTACAAAAGAAAAATCTTCTTATTACTTCTGAAATCTCTTCTACCAGCTCCAAGACTAAAAATCTGCAAGTAGAAATTTTAGAATTAAAAAGTAAAACTGAGAACCTTATGAAAACGGTTTTCAAGTTTACAAAAGGAAAAAAGAACTTGGATAAACTCCTATCCTCTCAAAAAGTGTCTTTTTACAAGAATGGTATTGGCTACTCTCATTTCAACAAGCCTTCTTGTATGAATCAAAAGACCACATTTGTAAAAAGTTCTTCTGAACCTAAAAATGAGCATTATAATTTTAACTTCTTGAACTCCTCCAAGGCTGTAGACAAACCCAAATCTAAATGAATATGGGTTCCAAAGTCTAACAAAAAGGGACCCGACTGGGTACCAAAAAGAAAATTTACTTAATGTTTTGCAGGCTCCAAACAAGAAGAACAGATGGATACTAGACAGTGGATGTTCAAAACACATGACTGGACATTCAGACCTCTTTGTTGTTCTTCATAAAAAAGAAGAAGGAACCGTCACCTTTGGAGATAACAACAAAGGTTTGATAATAGGTATTGGTAATATTGGAAATATAGATAAACCTCTTATCAAAGACGTTCTTCTGGTTAAAGGCTTAAAACATAACCTTCTAAGTATTAGTAATGTGTGATACATGTTATAATGTTAGCTTTAATCATAATGCTTGTCTTATAGCAGACACCAACGAAAATATTATCTTAAAAGGTATAAGAAAAAATAATATATATGAACTATACCTAGAAAACATCACAGAACATTGCCTCATAGCTAATAATGACTCTCAACATTTATGGCACATGAGAATGGGTCATGTCAATTCTAAGTACATGTCTAAATTAGCTAAAGATAAGTTAGTATGTGGGTTACCCAAAATATCTTTTAAAAAGGATTATTTTTGTGATGCATGTCAATTAGGAAAACTGTCTAAATCATCTTTTAAATAAAAAATTATCATTTCAAGCAAAAGACCTCTAGAGCTTCTCCACCTAGATCTCTTTGGTCCTTCTAGAGTAGCTAGTCATAATCACAATAAATACGTTTTTGTCATTGTAGATGACTACTCAAGATTTACTTGGGTAATATTTTTGAAAAACAAAAGTGATACGTTTTGTCAATTTGAAATTTTATGTAAAAAATTACAAAATGAAAAATCTTGTTCTATTGTTAAAATCCGTAGAGACCATAGAGGAGAATTTGAAAATGAACTTTTTGAAAATTTTTGTAACTTGCATGGTATTTCTCATAACTTTGCCTTTCCTAGAGCTGCACCTCAAAATGGTGTAGTAGAAAGAAAGAATAGAACCCTTCAGGAATCTGCTAGAACTATGCTCCAACACAATAATCTTGCTAAATCTTTTTGGGCAGAAGCTGTTAATACTGCATGCTACATAACAAATAGAGTTCTCATTAGACCTTTATTAAATAAAACTCCCTATGAACTATTCTATGACAGAACTCCAAGAATAGACTATTTCAAAGTCTTTGGTTGTAAATGCTTTATCCTAAACACAAAAGATAGCCTAGATAAATTTGATGCTAAATCTATTGAAGGCATATTTTTTGGATATTCAAGTCATAGTAAAGCATACAGGGTTTTCAATAAGAGTTCTAAGTCTATTGAAGAATCTATGCATGTTAGTTTCTGTGAATCTATTGATCAATCTGTTCATAAGCAAACTAACGATGATGATGTTGAAAGTACAAACTTATTTTTAGATAACACAGCTAAGTCTAATAAAGATGATCATCAAAGAACATTTGTCGATATCAAAGATCATCCTTAAAAGCAGATTTTGGGAGAACTGACAAAGGGGGTTCAGACTAGAGCTCAGCTAGAACGGATTGCAAATATGGCATTCATTTCTCAACTTGAACCAAAGAAGATTGATGAAGCCATCATCGATGAGTTTTGGATGCTAGCCATGACTGAAGAACTGAATCAATTCCAAAGGAATGAAGTTTGGGATCTTGTACCAAGACCAAAGGATCATCCAATCATTGGGACAAGATGGATCTTCAGAAACAAGCTAGATGAAACAGGTAATGTTATAAGAAACAAGGCCAGACTAGTAGCTCAAGGTTACAACCAGGAGGAAGGTATTGATTTTGATGAAACATTTGCTTATGTTGCTAGACTTGAATCTATTAGAATGTTTTTAGCATATGCAAGCTATATGGATTTCAAATTATATCAAATGGATGTTAAAAGTGCCTTTTTAAATGGTTTTATAAATGAAGAAGTTTATGTAAAACAACCTCCAAGATTTGAAAATGAACAATATCGAGATCATGTTTTCAAACTAAAACGTGCTTTATATGGCCTAAAACAAGCACCTCGTGCTTGGTATGACAGACTCAAAACCTTTCTATTAAAAATTGGTTTTTCTGTAGGCAAAGCAGACTCGACATTATTTGTGAAAATAGTGAATAATCATACCCTAATTGTTCAAATATATGTAGACGATATCATCTTTGGATCTACTAACAACACTCTCTGTGAAGAATTTTCTAAGTCCATGCAGAAGGAATTCAAAATGAGTATGATGGGAGAACTCAACTACTTTCTTGGACTGCATATTAAGCAAACCAAGGATGGAGTTTTCATCAATCAATCTAAGTATGCTCGTGAACTTCTGAAGAGGTTCAACATGAACTCAACTGCTTCAAAAACCACTCCTATGAGCACTACTACTATTTTGGACAAAGATGAAGATGGTAAGTCTGTGGATACAAAGGTATACCGAGGTATGATATGATCACTACTATATTTAACTGCTAGCCGTCCAGATATTATGTTAAGTGTTTGCTTGTGTGCTAGATTTCAGTCAAATCCAAAAGAATCACATCTTAAAGCTATAAAAAGAATAATGAGATATTTAAAAGACACAGTTGATTTTGGATTATTCTATTCAAAATCCTCTACATTTGATTTAATCTCATACAGCGATGCTGACTTTGCTGGAAGTAAATCTCACAGAAAAAGCACAAGTGGAACATGTCATATGCTAGGGCACTCACTAGTATCATGGTTCAGTAAGAAACAAAACTGTGTATCCTTATCAACTACTGAAGCTGAATACATTGCTGCTAGCCTAGCTTGTACACAAGTTATCTAGATGAAACAAACCTTAAAAGATTTTGGTTTAAATTTTGAAAATACAACTATTTTCTGTGATAATACTAGTGCTATAAACTTATCTAAGAATCCTATTTTACACTCACGAACTAAGCACATTCAAATAAGACACCACTTCTTAAGAGAACAAGTCTTAAACAACATAATTAAACTCGAATTCATACCCACTAATCAACAATTAGCAGACATATTCACTAAACCATTGAAACATGAAGACTTTACACGAATTAGAAGAGAACTAGGAATATGCAAACTAAGTGACTTATAAATTAATCACACTTATTATAATACTTCTTATAAGTTTTGTTAAAATCTTATTTTAAAAGTTTTTTATCGGTTTTTGGTTAGTCAAACTAGGCTTCCATATTCACGTATACTCTAAAACTCTTATAAAACACATTCTTTATGTCTTTCAACTTGTCATCTTTCAAGTACACATCCATAATGACTCCTTGTCCTATCTCCTTTCACTCATATCCATAAGAACTAATTATATTAAAGTAAAAGCTATCATGACAATGTTCACATCACTCATCTCATAACTCCTTTATTATTTCTATTCTTTTGTGAAAACTTCACTTACGATAAGTTGGTTCACCTTCAACATGATAACATATTATTTTATGAGAAATGTGGCTTTTCAAATTTTAGTCAAAATTGAATGATTATTTTTTTTAGTTCGGTTTACCTTCTTCTAAAGATCTAGTTGTTATGTTTTACGTATAATTTTTACTATATCATTTGTTATATCATATATTACGTACACTCTATTTCTATCATGTCTTCCTTTTTCTCCTATCGAGACACTTCACTAAAATATTAATGCCTTTCATGAAAAATTCAATTGATTATCCTCTCGTACCACCTTTTAAGTTGTTATATTTCACGTAAAATTTTTACTATATCATATATTATATCATAGCCTAAGAACAATCTATTATCATCTCTTCATGCTTTACATCTTTTACGAAAAAGTGTTGTAAAATTCTCTTTTCGAAAACTTATACGATTTGTATCACCTTGTTATCTCTCTCTCTCTCTCTACATTATACGAAGTTCCTTTCCATCCGTGACCATGACTCTCTTATATATTTTATATCTCTCTCCAATCGAGATTCATTAAAACCTTGTCCTTAACTCCACTTTATGTCATACATCTCCTATCCAACTTCAAGTGATTGGTGTCCTTTATGACCACTCTCATTTCTTTACATATTCGTATCACTCTCCTTTATATCTATTCACACTCCTTTCACGTATATCAAAATATACACTTCTTAAATAAGAAATTATTGCATTTTCTCATACTCTCATGTTTGTCCTATTCCAAACTCTCTCTTCATGATTTTGGAATGCTTTCACATAAAGTAAATTCTTGAAAAAGTTGTTTGTTCTTATTAGGCCATTATTCACTCTCTATCTATTCTTCATGATCTTCACGAAAAACTTTAAAAACTCTTGAATCATTCTTTCTCTTACGTTTAATATGACACTCCATACTCAATTCATGACTCTTCTCACTATCCAACAAGATTGCCCATAGTAAATTTGTTACATATATAGAAAAATTATTTCGAAACTATGTCCTTCTTAATATCTATACTAATATAATACACTTTCTTCCAAAATTGATTTGATTTGTCATTCACAAGTCTCTTATTTTACAACTCACGCATTTCCTCTTTCCACTAAAATCTAAAAATCCTTCACTTCTGTTATCATCGCAAAATTTTTACTAACTTTTGCGAGTCAAACTGACATTTGAAAAAGATTTTGAAAATAACTCGCCTCCGTTTTTAAAATGCGGGAAAATTCCGTAGAATGGGACTCGCCTGTCGGTACGAGGTTCAACCGTTCATGCCACCTTTAACAGGGGTAATTGAACCAATGATCAATCTTATGCTCTACTCTATTCAACTTGTCTAAATCATATTCTAATTTCTAAATGCACATAGAATCAGGCATGTGCTATGAATTTTTAGAAAATGCACATTTTGAAAACATGATGTTTGCTTTGAATGATTGAAATATTTCGAAAATGTAAATCTTGGAAATGATATCACATGAGAAATCGTGAAATGGGATTTGAAATATACTTCTGAGAGAAATAAAAAATGATTTCTGGGGAAATCTTGAGATTTTATGAAAATCAATTCTGAGAGAACTTGGTTTCTCTGAATTCCAACTTTGAACTTGAAAATATAACTTGAAATTTTGAATTTTGAACTTGAGAAACACTTGAAACATACTTTGAGATTTTCATATTCTGAGAAAATCGATTTCTCCATATGACTTAGAAAATTTTGAGAAAATGAAATTCTTTGAATTGAGATTTGAATGGGAATTGGCAAATGCATGAAATGAATGGATATGGATTTAAGGAATTGAGAAATACTTTTTGTATTTTGAGAAATGCAGTGCATTTTTGAAGTTAGCCTAAGAGTGTAGGCTGAATGTGGCTAATGTGAAGATCATAAATCTAAGTATCATTCATATTCTGACTATGGCCATAAATACAAATTCCACCAAGTTTATAAACTTCATAGAAGCTAGTGCATGTGCCATTCGTGTAGACCATAGTGAATTCATAAAAATATGCATGAATCATCATCCATCACACATTAACATTATAAAAATAAACTATATGCAATGCAACCTAAGCTAAGCAGGAAATGTAAATTCTTATTCCAAAGTTTAATTACAAATTACATCACTATTGAAATTTAAATACATGAAAAGAATAAAGTCTTCAATGTACCTGCAAAACTAGAAAACTTGGTTAATGAAAATATGTTGGCTTTTCTAGAGTTATCCAACAATATCAGGAAATTGTTGGATTTTGCTAGATATAAGCCTTTTCCATGATTCCCTTAAATCAAAACTAATAAAATATGAAATAAAATGAAAAAAATATGAAAATGGAATTTGAAATTTTGAAATTCGGGTCAAAATGACCAAAATACCCCTAATAACAAGACTATGGCCATGAAATTAGGGCTTTTAGAAAGATATTTTGATAAAATGCAAGTTTTGAAATTTGAATGGAATAAACTCAAACCAAATATGCTATGACATGATTAAAAATATGAAATTAGGGTTAAGGATTTCGAAATTTAGGTCAAATGACCAAATTGCCCCCGATAGCAAGACTATGGCCTTGAAATCAGGGTTTTTAGAAATAGATTTTTGTAAAAGCTTAGGTTTTATGCACTAAATGAAATCAAATGAGCACAAAATTAAACCTAAAGCATCCTAATATGATTATGAACATGATTAAACCCTAAAAATATATGCTTATGTAAGAAAATCCAATAATATCACAAAAACTATGATTTTAGCAGTGTTTTTGGATCTTTCAGGAACCCGGTTTTGCAATTTGCTTAATTCAGCCATCAAATGGATTCCAAAATCCATAAAAATTGGTACCTAAACTTTTTATAACCCTAATGTCGAATTGAAATTATAAAAATAATTTTTTGACATTAAATTAATCCGAAAATTGTATTAAACTCTAAAATATGCTATTTTTGACCTAATTCACCAACCAGTCTCAATCCAAGACCTGAACCAGGGGTCAAATCTCCATGGAAATTTATGAAATTTTACAGAGACTAACTAAGAAGAAAAACAGAGATTTCCCAATTTACAGATCGGAAAAATCATCTCTGGTTAGGGAGAAACCCTTCCGGCAATCTGAGCTAAAACATATCACTTTTAACAGGGATTAAAACGGATACTTCAGATTGAAAATGCAGAAATAAATAGCAATCCTAAACAAAAATCTCTGAAATTTTAGTAGTGAATAGTAGACAGAAAAATAACAATACTCACTTTTTACAGATCTAAAATCGGATCTGTGGTTTGGGATTTATGAATAACACAAGTCTGATTAGGGTTTTGGTAAAACCTAACGAGCTTTAACTTTAAAAACAGATTCTCTGAAAGAGGAAAAATACTAAACTGTAATAAAAAATTCTGAAAATTTCACAGTAGACATATCTATTCAATGTGAATCCATAGCACTTTACAGATCTAAAATCGGATATAAGATGAGAGAAATATCATCACAGCAAGTTACCTTCTTGATTTTAACCACGATTTTAAAGCTTTAAAAACCCGATTTGATGTCTGATTTTTTTGACAGGGTTCCCGAGATCCAAAACCTCTGATTTTTCTACAGTAACTCAATAACTCATGCATGCATCACATATAAAAAAATCAGAAATAAAAAATTAGAACTTTCATCCGAAATAACATCATCTTTGCTGTTCTAAACCTAAAACACACAGAAATTTAAAAAAACTTGGAAAACCATGCATTAACTAATGTAAATCAATAAAATAAACCATAAAACAGTAAATAAAAATTATTTTTATGCTGTAGAACGTAAAACAAACATGAATAAACCATGAAAATAAAATAAAAATAGGGAATCAATGGCTGGAATTTGATATCACCTTTAAAACATAGATTTAACCCATTAAAAAGGGTAAATCATATATTTTATTGGTTAATAATGTAAGGAATCATATTAAAATCAATTCTAATGGATTAAAATCCCTGTAAAGCATCCAAAACAGGGTTAGATCACCTTTTTGGATTGTTCTTGCTGATTCTTGATGGTTCTTGAGGTGAAACCATGGTTGATCTTCCATAAGGAGGGGTGTCCAAGCCTAAATCTAGGTTTAAAGCATTAAAAAGCATTAAATAAAATAAGAAAAGTGAAGAAGTTCATACCTTGGAGTTGCAGCAATGGAGGAAGGGCTGGAGAGGAGAGAGAAGCTCCAAGATTTGCTCCCAAGGTGGCTGGAAAAATCGTCCCCCCTATGGGGGCCTTTTATAACAATTTTTTAGGTTTTAAAAATTAGCAATTTTGAAATTTTTGGACTTCTAAAGGGGGGGGGGTGATTTTGGGGTGGAGTTACCTAACTACCCCTAGTCTAAATTATCCTAAATAATGCCTAATTAACCCCTAGCTAATCCTAAAAAATCCCCAAATGTGATGCCACTTGGCATTTTCCACATTTGGGTTTTTAAAGTTCTTTAAAAACCTTTTAAAACACTAGTTTTAAAATCCAAAGTTCAAAATGAGTTTTTAAAATAACTTTTGACTCTTCTAAATCTCTAACACTAACCAAGACACTGACTAACCCTAGTCTAGCCCTGACTTACTCGAATATGGCACCACCCCGGGTGGGCCCTACTTGAGTTTTTCAAAAAAAGATGATTTTAAAACTTGAAATTGAAGGATTTTTCAAAAGATTTTCAAAAGTAAACTTTAAAATTAAATTTTTTGAAATGGAATAGGGTTCTAACTGGGTCAGAATTCCTCTGGATATGGTTCCAACTGAGTGGGCCCATATCGATTTTTGAAAGTTTTGAAATAACTACTGAAAACAACTTTGAAAAAGGGGTTAAAATCAATATTTGAAATTCAAGATCTCTGAAAATAGGGTCTCAAGCGATCTGGAACTCCGAGTCAGAGTCCTGAACTCGTAGGACTATGAGATTTTAAATTTTAGAAAGCTAAATGAAAGATTTTTGAAAGATTTTATCAAGAAACGATGAAATAAGTCAGAAAACACAGTCAGGGTTAGACTCCTAACTTGACCGAACTCTAAAATAGAGTCCTGAACTAGATGAACTCTGTAAAATGACCTAAATTTTGAAAATAATCGAAAAAGACTAAAAATGGAAGTAAAACAGACTTAAAAACAGACTCCTAACTGGATTAGGACTCTGAGATAGAGTCCTGATCGGACTGAAACTTTCAAAAATTTGAGAAATTTGATGAATAGAGGAATTCAGAAGCGACACCACCTCAATGGGTCTCATCTGTGAATTGAAATCGATTAAAATGTGAATTTGGAATGAATCCAGATTATTTTCTGAGAAAATACTTCGAAATATAAAGTCCTGGGGTTGGAAAATGACAGAGTATTGAATAGAAACCCAGGTTTTGAAATTGATTTTGAAATAAAGCTTTAAAATTCAAATCTGGATTGAATGTTTTGAAATAGGAGTGCTGGATCTCGAAAATGAGATGCAATGTCATACAATGCTATGCAGAATACGTGCAATGACATGCAATGATCTGTAATGACTTATGAAATGGACAAACACTGGATGAAGGTAAAAATTTGGGGTGTTTACAGATGCCCCTCTTTGCTGCTAAGCCGGTTGAAAGCCGAGCTTAGTGGCAAAGAAAACACACCAAATTTGGACTATAAAAATGCCCCAGTTAGATGAATCTGACTGGGTATGAAAGAGTTAGTTCAAAGGATAATGATAGATATGAAATGAAGAATAAGGAGAAAATTTTATTTCGAAAAAAAAGGTGAGATTCAGGTTTTGCCCTTAACCTGGATGGGACAGAAAATACCTCGTATGGAACGAAGCTCAGGCTTAACCCTTAACCTGAAAGGGGACGATACCTCGTGGAAAAATGAGGCTTAGGCTTAACCCTTAACCTGAAAGGGGACGATACCTCGTGGAAAAACGAGGCTCAGGCTTAACCCTTAACCTGAAAGGGGACGATACCTCGTGGAAAAACGAGGCTCAGGCTTAACCCTTAACCTAAAAGGGGACGATACCTCGTAAAAAAATGAGGCTCAGGCTTAACCCTTAACCTGAAAGGGGATGATACCTCGTGGAAAAACGAGGCTCAGGCTTAACCCTTAACCTGAAAGGGGACGATATACGGAGTCCTCGAATGAAGAAACCATGATGGGACCTTCGAATTTTGCACAATAAATCCGAGAGGGGTTTGCAAAAGGAGGAAAGGGGGTTCCCTAAAGCTTGAAAAGGGATTGATCTTGGACGTCTCATTGCTAAGACTGAATGGCTTTTAAGACAGATGACCTTTTGCAGAAAATTCAGGTTTAACCCTTAACCTGAACGGGAACTGTCTATGGTGGGACAGTGGGGAGCACAGGGAAGTGTGCGAATCTGAGAGCCCAGGCACTCAGATCAAAACAAGAAGGGAAGGATCTTGGACAACTCCCATCATCTGATCCTAAAAGGGATAACAACAACGCCTGGATACATCAAAATAAACATCAAGTTCTCACTTCATGTCAGGATAACTTAAAAAGATTGCCAATAAGATAAAAAAATTGTAGTTGATTCGAGAATGATAAGCACATATATATATGAATAATATTCCCTCTTGTCTATCTGAAGTATTACCTCTGACTGGACTTAACTCCGTAGAATCAAGATTCGAATTCGACTATCATTGCCATTGACTTTCTCTCAAGGAAGCTATCAATTTCCTTGATATGGGCGGAAAAGAATATATTCTTGATATTACGAGAGCTATTGGTGAAAGAATATTGATAAAAGAATTTCGCAAAATTAAAGAAGATTCTTGATAGATTCGGCAGTCTGATATCCTGGGATTCTTTTCTCATGATGATCTTTCTGCACTCTCTTTTTTTTAGCAGATTGGAGCTCTCTTGGATTTTTCGGGAATTATATCATCCTTCATTTTGGAGATGTCCTGACTTGTCTCTCTCTTTTTTTTTTTTTGGAAGGGTACGTCACAAACTCCTTCATCTCAAAGATGTTCCGATCCTTCTTTTCTCTCAGGGATTATCTCGATAGTTATTGGCTCATTGGTTGGGAATCTCTTGATGATAGCAGAAATTAAATATCTTTTAGGGTTTGTCGGTAGGCTCATCACACTCGCCTTCATCTTGACGGTGATCTGAACTTTTCCTGGAAGGATCCGTCACAAACTCCGTCATCTTGGAGATGATCCAAATCTTCTTTGGCCCCGGGGGTCGACTCGGTTAATTCGCCTTCATCTTGACGACAATTGAGAGATCCCTTTTGCAGATATTTAATTGCAGCTTAGGTGATTGAGGAGATATGAAAATTGAGTGGATTTTTTTTGTATCACCCAGGATATTTCGACTGCTTTATTTTTCAAGAAAGGTCTTTAAAAATGTGCCATTAACTGCGATCAATATCAATCACTCATTGCTTTGCAACAACATTGAATTCTCTTTGCTGGCCATATCGCGGATTTATTCTTCATCCTTTTGGTTGGCCAATAAAAAGATTTTGAACTTTGAATCCTTTTTCGTGAAAGCTTTGTCCTTTCGGAAGTAATACTGAAGGTATTCTGAGGTACAATTTTATGCGATAAAGATTTTGAAATCAACAACTATTTTTTATGGCAAATTGGCAAAATATTCTTGGAATCCTTGGTGAAGGAAATCATTTGAGATCTATATGACACATCCGTGGCTAGATTCTCCTCTCCTTTCCCTAAAGGAGAGACTCAGGCTTGACCCTTACCTGAACGGGTAACAAAAGATACTCCTCTCTTCCCTGAAGAGGAGGTGTTTGCAAAACGAACTTTCGAAGAGAAATAGAGTTTTCGTCAAAACTCCCTATTTCTAGGCTTCTCTTATGGAAAGGGGGCCGCTAACAGAGATTGAAAGGATATCATAGAGGAACGAGTCCATCACACTCTCCCTGGAAAAAGGGTCCTCGACGACGGGGGTGGCCTAACAAAAGACATTTAGGGTTACAAGGAGGACGAGCTTCCGTCGAAACTCTCCCTAGAAAAAGGATTCCTTGTGTGACAATAAAGATTATTTTGCAAACTGTTCGTGAATCACGAGTCCCTTCAAACTCTCCCTAGAAAAAGGGGTTCAACGAACGAACAATAAAGACATGCAAAAATAAACGAGCTCCCTCAAACTCTCCCTGGAAAAAGGGTCCCTCGCAAGAGAAAAACTTGGCGATTGATTTTGATAGCTTTTGATAACTCAAAGAACTGCTTGATAACACGAATGACTAGAGGTCTTGACAAAATCAGCAACCCGAATGTCAGATTAACAGAATGGCACGACCCAAGGGTCTGATACAGATTGTTTGGTTCGCAGGTCTAAGGATTGAGCCTGAATCTCAATGTGAGAGTTATGTTGCGACCAGTATGAAGACCGAACTTTGACAAATTACCAATACGAGCACTGTATTTTAAAAGATTACCAGTACGAGCACTAGATTTTTAAAGGATACCAGTACGAGCACTGGACTTTAAAAGGCTACCAGTACAAGCACTGGATTTTAAAAAGTTATCAGTACGAGCACTGAATTTTAAAAGACTACCAGTACGAGCACTGGATTTTTAAAGGATACCAGTACGAGCACTGGACTTTAAAAGGTTACCAGTACGAGCACTGGATTTTAAAAGGTTATCAGTACGAGCACTGAATTTTAAAAGATTACCGGTACGAGCACTGGGTTTTTAAAAGATTACCAGTACGAGCACTGGGTTTTTAAAAGATTACCAGTACGAGCACTAGGTTTTAAAGATTACCAGTACGAGCACTGGGTTTTTAAAAGATTACCAGTACGAGCACTGGGTTTTGAAGGGTCATCAATTGGCGATGACTTGGATGACTTGCCGGGGTCTCAGGATTTATCTCTTATCCTGAATGGGAATTTCAATGCAAATTGATGCAGATGAATGCGTGCAAATGGATGCAACTGAGTGCACATGCGTGCAAAATGAGAGATTTATTAGATCCTGCCTGCACACAAATTGTTTTGGATAAAAGGCAACTTTAACAAAAATGCCCCAGTATATTCTGGGGAAGAGAGATATTTTGACCAAAGAATAATTGATCATTATTTGAGGGGAATTTTTGAAGAATACAAAAGATAGAATGGAGATTTTCTAGGTATAGAATTTCTTCAGATGTCGAGCATTAATGGGGTTGGATAGTTCTACCCCGTCTGCATTAATCAGACGATATGAATTACGGGGCAATGCTTCTTTCACCACGTAGGGGCCTTCCCAGTTTGGTGACCATTTGCCACGTGGGCGATGCTTGAGATAAGCTGTTGATCTAAGGACCAAGTCATTAACTTGGAATCTCCTTTCGACGACTGACTTGGCATATTGCCTTGCTATCCTCTGACGATAAGACTGAGCGTGTTCTGCTGCTTTGAGTCTTTTTTCATCGAGTAAATCTAACTGTACCAATCTCTGTTGCTGATACTGATCGAGTGGTAGCTCTAAAAGAGATGCGAACTTAAGGGCGGGTTTCTGAACATGAAGAGGTAACACCACCTCAGTCCCATAAACAAGTTCTGAAGGAGTCGCATTGGTTGGGGTTCGAATGGTAGTTCGATATGCCCAAAGTGCATCATGAATTTTCTCGTGCTAATCACGACCCGTCTCAACGGTTCTTTCCAAGATGCGAATCAAACTTTTGTTGGTTGCTTCTGCCTGACCATTTCCTTGTGGATAATAAGGAGCTGAAAAATGATGATGAATTCTGAATTTTGAACAAAAGATCTTCATTCTCTCATTCTTGAAATGAGTACCATTATCTGACACGATGTCGTGCGGTATACCGAAATGACAAAGAATGTTCTTATGAATAAATGAGACTACATGTCGACCTTCCACTGTACGCAGAGTGACGGTTTCAACCCATTTGGTGAAATATTCTGTTGCGGCAAGGAAATATTTATGACCATTAGAAGCTGAAGGAGAGATGGATCCTATGACGTCGAAGGCCCACATAGAAAATGGCCATGGAGACACGACTGATTGCAAGTACGTGGCTGGCGCATGAATGGAAGGTGCGTGTATCTGACACTGAACGCACTTCTTCACAAAACGATAGCAGTCTTGCTGCATGGTTCTCCAATAGTATCCTGCCCGAATGATTTGTTTAACAAGAGTTTGGTAGCCGACATGACCACCGCAAATACCTTCATGCGCTTCTCGTATGATTTCTTTGGCTTCTTCTTCGTCTAAGCACCTGGAATACTCAGAACTGAACCCACGACGATAAAGAACATTGGCAAGGATAAAATAGCGGGCGGACATATGCTGAATTGCTTTTTGCTCCTTCTTTGATAGTTCTGGTGGAAGCTCACCAGTTTCAATAAAGTTTTTAATATCTTGGTACCAAGGCTTCTTTTTCTGTTCCGCCTGATTGACTTGCATTACCGGAACGAAGGCAGGTTGGTCAAGTCTATCGATTTCAAAGGAGCGACAGGATTCTCCATTTCTGAAAGACATAATGGAGCCCAGGCTGGCCAAACCATCAGCTATTTGATTAAACTCTCTTTTGATGTGGAAAAGCTGAAATTCATCGAAATTGTTGATAAGGGATAAAACGATCTTTTGGTAAGGGAACAACTTTTGATCTTTTACCTGCCATTCAGCTTTGACTTGGCTGACGACGAGCAATGAATCGCCGAAAGCGTGTACCCTCTGAACATTGAAGTCTTGCAAAATTCTCATACCTTGTATTAAAGCTTCATATTCAGCCATATTATGGGTACATTGAAAATCCAGTTTCAGAGAAAAGGGGATCATCTCTTTCTCTGATGTGATCAGCAAGATTCCGACTCCTATGCCGGCCATGTTTTTGGATCCGTCGAAAAACAGATTCCAAACTGGGGATTGTTGAACATTACAGATCCGCTCATCGGGAAAGCTATCCTCGATTCTAACATCTTCTGCTAAAGGAAAATCTGCCAATTGGTCTGCAATTGCTTGACCTTTGATAGATTGCTGAGAAACATACCCCAGATCATACTGCATTAACAGGACTTGCCACTTAGCAATCCGTCCACTAAGAAATGGTTGTTCGAGAATATACTTGAGAGGATTAAGTTTTGAGAGAATCTTGACTTCTGATGCTAACAAGTAATGTCTCAGCTTCTGACACATCCATACCAGTGCTAGGCATGTCTTCTCTATTTGAGAATATTTCTTCTCGTAGTCAATAAAAGTCTTGCTTACATAGTAAATGGCATGTTCAACCAAACTGCCTTCTTCATATTGTGCCAAGAATCCGCCACAAGCGGCTTGGTTAACTGAAACGTATAGCAAGAGAGGCTTTCCCAATTCTGGTGGCTTTAGAACGGGCGGATTAAGAAGATATTTCTTGATACGCTCAAACGATTGCTGACACTCTGGTCCCCATTCAAATTTCACTCCTTTTCTGAGTAGATGATTGAAAGGTTCACATCTCATGGCAAGGTTGGATATGAATCTCCGAATTGATTGCATACGTCCCTGAAGACTACGCAATTCCTTAAGAGTAGTTGGAGGTGGCATGTCAATGATGGCCTTTGCTTTAGCGGGATCCATTTCTATCCCTTTTTTGCTGACCAAGAAGCCTAGCAATTTGCCTGATTCAACTCCGAAGACACACTTCTGAGGGTTGAGTCTTAGCTTATAAAGAATAAGCCGCTTGAAGACTTGACTTAAGGCATCGATATGATCTTCTTCTTCTTTGGATTTGACCAGGATGTCATCAACATATGCATCCATAGTCTTATGCATTTGATCATGGAAAATGGCAGCCATTGCACGCTGATAGGTTGCCCCAGCATTCTTGAGCCCAAACGGCATGACTGTATAACAGAAAGTGCCCATGGCATGGTGAAGGATGTTTTGGATTGGTCACGAGCGGCTAACTTGATCTGATTATATCCGGAGTATCCGTCCATGAAGGAAAACATGGCATGCCCGGCCGTGCTATCAACTAGGAGGTCAATATTTGGGAGGGGATAGTCATCCTTCGGAGTAGCTTTATTGAGATCGCGAAAGTCAATACAAATTCGCACTTTGCCATTTTTCTTGGGAACTGCAACGATATTCGCCAACCAGTCCGGATAATCTATTGCTCGAATGAATCCTGCTTTAAGCAAGTGCTCAAGTCCTTCCTTGACCTGTTGCTCGATTCGAGGATCCATTTTCCTTAACTTCTGTTTAACAGGTTTCGCATCAGGCTTCAGAACGAGTCGATGTTCCACCAATTTAGGATCTAAACCGGGCATATCTTCATAAGTCCATGCGAATACTTCTTGGTGCTGCTTGAGAAAGTCAATGAGCCTTTCCTTCTCATCTGTACTTGGGCTGGTGCCGATCTTGAGAATTTTCGGACTATCTTCTGAACCAATATTGATGTCCTCAGTCGGATCCTGGATTAGGGTCGATGGTTCATCTTGTTTCTGAATCGCTGCAAATTCTGGCAACTCTGGAAGCAACAAATCGAATTCTGCCATTTCTTCTGACTGCTTTGTGACCTTACTGTCCCCTGCTCTTGCTCGGACCCGATATATCTTTGCCGATTTCGATAGGATTGAAGGATTAATGACTAACCTTTTTATCGGTTGAGAAGACATTCTAAAATTTTGAAAAGGAATAGCTTTTAGAGAAAGCTCCTTTACTATGACATAAATTGCATGAGAATAAAAAAGATAAGAACAAATGAATTTTGAAGACAAATTGCAGAGGAATAAGAGAAAGATGACATCCAGATAGATGAGAAAATTGATAACTTTATTGAAGACTTGAAATGAAATAAGGACATTTAAAAATGAACTGAAATGAGACATTGTCCCTACAAACTGCAAAAATCAAATGAATGGAATAGAAAAGACAGATGGTAGAAGATTTTTAATGGATCCCTTTAATGAAGACAGTATTTTTGTGAGATCTTTTGCCCATGAATCCTAGTTCTGCCCTGCGCGGATGATGATCAGGGATCACTGGCTCTAGCCGGCCATCTCCGTTCTTGCCCAATCCTTTGAAAGGCTGATAACCATGCTTCAGTAACAGGTCAAATCCTTTCTTGGTCCTAACAAACTGCGGGAAAAGAAGATGGTCCTTGAAAGTACTGTAATCGAGACGACCTCCAATCTTAAAGAAATGTGGTCCTTTCCATTGGACCATTGCTGCGGTGTGATTTGTCTCTGATGTTGCTCCTAACTTTAACATTTCAAGGCTTTCACTGAGAACAATTTCTTCACTTTCTCTAATGCTAGGGATATCAGCAGTATAAGTTGGCCTAGGGATCATAGGCTGAGGTAGCCTCTCTTCAGGATCTTCCCCCAAAACAGTAGTTATCATGCCACCTTTAGACCACTTGATGCACTGATGCAGAGTGGATGGCACGACGTCGGCATTATGAATCCATGTTCTTCCCAGTAGAAGATTATACGTTGGCGGCACGTTAACGACATGGAAAAGCACTGTATGAACAGAGTAGTTGATAAATATTTCCAAGAAGATCTTTCCCTTTGCTGTCTGTCCATGATTATCAAACCCATAAATGGTGATCGGATCCGGTGTATACTCTTCTTCTTTTATACCCAGAGCCTTGGCAGTCATCTCAGGACAAATGTTGAGGCTACTGCCTCCATCTACAAGCACGTGGGGTACAATCATTCCCCGGGTTCGCACCATAATGTACAAGGCATTGTTATGAAATGCGTGAGGTTTTGGCAAATCCTCATCTGAGAAGGTTATGGGAGCATTGGTCATGGCTTGATTAACGATCTGAGCCATGTCTTCAGGTGTGGTGTCTGGCTTGACCTTGATCTTTCGCAGTAAATCGTCCAGGACTTGCTGATGCTTAGGAGAGGCACGTGCCAACTCAAGGATAGGGATATTAGAGAGGGCAGTGATTGGTCTTTGTACCGTGTCGACCTTTTCTTCTGGTTTTCTTCCTTTTTCCGAAGTAGATTTGACAAGGCTCTTGGGTAACCAGGGCATTCTTTTGGCTACCTCTGGAGATACTCCAGCGGGTTCTCTCGAAACTTTTAGCTTACTGAATGCTGAAATGAGGTCCATCTTTTGAGAACCGAACTGGGCCTTATACAACACTAATACCTGATGCTGCACCTTGATATCACTGCTAGGGCATGGTCGGATATGATCTTGTGGCTGAAAGGGATGATCAGATATCATTGCTGTTGAGTGCTGCAAGAAAGGCTGTTTTAGAATCTCCATTTTCTCATCTTCAGCCCCTTCTACTAACAAATTTTTGTCAATATAATCTTGTATGATGTTTTTGAGAACGAAACAGTTCTCGGTATCATGTCCCACAGTTCGGTGGAACTTGCAGAATCTGTCCTTCATTTTTCCCATAACCACTGGCGGGTCAGCTACCCTTGGAAGCTTAATCATATCACTGCCGAGCATATATTCTAATACTGTCTCGAGGGACTGGTCTAGAGGAGTAAACTTGCGGTTATAACTCCATCCTTCCCGCTTCGGCTTTTCTTGTGGTCTTGATCTTTGTTCGAGGGTCTGCTGTGGCTGCTTATCATATTGAATAATCGACTTGCCTTTCTGATCACTTTTGTTGGGATTTGACCCTTCTGAAGCATAACTATGATTTTTTTCATTTCCTTTGTTCTGATTCTTGATGTTACTGGCAGAGTAGGTAAAATGGGCTTTCTTCTTTGATTTTTGTTGACTGTTATTCTTTGTAAACATAAAACCTTCATAAGACCCGTTCTCCATACTCAACTCGAGCCATTCGACTCGTTCTGTTAGTTCTATGAAGCTCTTCGATGGAGATGTAGAAATTAGTCCCCTCAGGGGTTGCGAGAAGTTGCTCAGGATCAAAGATAGTGCGTGTCTTTCTGCTATTGGCTCGCACATCTTATTGCAAGCGGATCTCCATCTATGAATGAAATCCCTGGCCTTCTCGTTTTCCTTCTGCCTCAGACTGCAGAGATGACTGAGAGTCGGGAGTGCTTCAGCATTGAATAGAAAGCGCCCAATAAATAAATTGACCACTTTGTCGAATTCTTTCAGTTCTATCGGATTAATGTGCTCTGAGTACCACTTTGCTGCGACACCTTCCAAACTGCGAGGGAAGCAGAGAAATAAGGCACGATTGTTCCTCTTGAACCTGGAACATTCTGCGAAGAATAGGGCGAGATGCGCTTTTGGATCGCCCGAACCATCAAACTTGATAAATTTCTTGGGGAGATTATCAAGATCATCATCCCCATCCAGTCCATCATAGAAGTCTTCGCTGGTGAAGACTTTCTTGCCCTTGTCGCGGGCTTGCAGATCCTTAACCATCTTCATCACATATTTCAGTTGTGACTGCGTAGGGTCATCAACAGACTGATTCTTGGATTTGTAGGCCGACCCCTGCCCCTGAGTCGACCTTCTGAATTCATACTTATTTTCACATTCCTTGTCAGCATCGTCAGCTGATTCTGACTCATCAGATATTTCCTCGTGACAACTCTGCTTTTTGCTGATCTTCACATTCTTGACGGCGTGACCCTTATCTTTCTGTCTGGTCTGAATTTGCTCAGTACTGGCCTCAGCTTGCTCTGCCAGCATCTTGGTCATCATTTTTTTGAATATGACGTACATTTGGGGATCGATGCCATCATTCGCCTGCTGACCCTGACTCTGGATTGATCGAGGTGAGTCCATCTCTTCTTCTGAAGCTACTGAGTACGCGACGCCTTCAATTGATGTGGTTTTCTTTCTGGATCTTGTATGAACCATCGGGTATCACAAATTTTCTCTTGGATGTGGCTGATGCTCTCTGCAGGGCAGAACTGATGGTTAGGCTTCTGAAGGAAATTTGGTTTGGAGGAAAATATTTGTTGAGAATTTTGGTAGACAATTGAAATAATATCCCATTACTAGGGATTGAGTCGTCGCTGGGATTACGACAATTGTGCTGCTATTCTTTGCAGGATAAACAACTGAAAATATGCCTTGTTACCTAGGCGAGGTCGTCAAACCAATGTAAAATAAAGGAATTTTTATTGAGAGGAAAAACATGATTTTATCAATAATACACTTGACAGAGGGGAGGGGGACAGACAATTTTCCACCACTCCAGATAATCAGAAGATACACGAGGACCAGGAAAAATAGTAAGACTGACAAAGGAATCCCAGTCATGTCTGGCAGAATGGTATGCTCCGGACCACTGATCTGATGCGAGATCGAATTCTGGCAGAACCCCGGCTAGTGGACGAATCTCTACGTGCTTCTGCCTCTGAGAGAACTGCCTGACACACCGCTCTGGATGATAGTATGCGCAGAAGAAAGGGCCAAGTAGCCTGAATCGCTTGCCATAAGCATAAGTGTATCTGGGAGGTGATTCCTGACGATCAAAGTAATCCCATACAACCTCTTTCTCCTGAAGGTTGTCGATCAAGAACCGGTATCGCGCAACTGGAAGAAGCTTTTCACCATTGTATCTGAAGGAACTGGCTCGGACTGGCACATGTCGGAGGAACCAAGACTGCAAGGCATAGGTGCACCCTTCGACTAGGATCGACTCTCCGAGTGCGAAACGAGTCAACCCTCGGTATAGAAAAGCGAGTGCGGCCATGGCTATTGAGAGGCAGCTGGTCTGTCGACTTCCCCATCTCCTTAGAAGCTGAACTATTCTGATATCCATGTAATTCGTCCATCGGGAAAGAAAGCTAATCCCACCGTGCACAAAACCATCGCGTGCTGAATTCTCTCTCGAGCTGTTCTGGACAACGAGCTGACTTGCACTAATGTTCCATACTGTCTGTAGATTTCAAGCAGATCCACATATTCGTTTCCATCTTCTTCAATCAGAGGCCAAGACTTGCGTCCTGTCATGCGAGCTAAAGCGTCTAGGGGATCCAGACCCTTGACATTGATCAAAAACTGTTTCTCTAATGGATCTCTAGGCTGATCGGCTGGCTCGGGCAATCCCATAATCTCTGAAAATTCATCTATCAGTACTGTCATCTCGCCCCACGGGAACCAGAAGGTAGAAGTGCTCGGATTCCACCGCTCTGCTAGTGCATGGATCAAGTTGCCGTTGATTATCTGTTTTCCCACTGCGGATGCCAGTTCCAATCCACACTCGTCCAGATGGTCCGGAAACATACGAGAGAAGTTCTTGAACCATGAATAGTACCACCGGGGAAAGAAGGATCCGGTGCTGAGGACTCGATGTTCGGGAAGACTTTGTCGCACCTCGTAGGAGATGTGACCCTCAGGGAAGACTGAATCAAGCTGACTGGATGCCATCGGATTGGAAGACATGGAAATTGGAATAAGACTTAGGAAGATACAGGAAATTTGAGAAAAATGCAGGCAGGGTAAAAATAAAGCAGGAAATTCGAGATCCAGAAGAAAGGAAAGATGGGAAATCACCTGGAGTTTTGAAGGAAATTAAGGGAAATTTGGAAAATCGTCCAGGGTTTGATGAAATATGAAGAAATAAATGGAAAATGAAGTATTTGGAAAATCGTCCAAGGTTTAAAACATGGACAGTACATGGACATAGATTGGGGAATTTTGAGAAAATCGTCCAGTATTTTAGAAAATTGGGGAAAATATGGAAAATAAAAAGGAAATAACATATTCAATCACATTCTGCATAAACAAGTATGCACATACAACATTCCCTAAAAGCAGACTCTAGATGCACAAATTTTGAAATGGCTGTAGGACCTTAATCCTAACTCTAAGGCTCAGATCATCTGTATCCAATCCAGTTATGCCTATATACTCAAGCCAAGGCTCGATGTACGTGGCATAAAATCAATTCCTCCGGTTCTAGGTTCAAGTTTTCCAACATCCTTGAGCACCTGCCGATATACGTTGGACTATGGCCCTTGGTACGTGGCAGGGGGGTTTTCACCCAAATAAGTGGCCCAGTTGTGAGGCTCTGTCCCGAACTATGGTTCTGGAAGAGAGCCCAGCAACGTGAAGACCGGGACAATATAGGTGGGTTGATTTTTGAAAAACATGAGCACATGCAATCAAACAGATGACTCTAAGTCCTAAAGAGATAGAATTTTGAAATATTTGAAGAAGCAAACATTGTTTTCATACAATTCCTAAATTGAGGAGTGTTGTATTAGACCTAAGTCTATGTGAGCATGAATAATTCTCCTCAATATGGTCCTACCAAACCATACCTAGTCTATATGCATTCCATGTCAGCTGGGTTCAGGTCTAGGCTCCTAGGTTCACATGATATCATAAAACAAAGCTGACATTCCATGGAAATCGATTTTGACAATTTGAACTAAGTAGAGCAATAGATTGATCAGGCGAAGACACGTCCCATCTCGGTCGCCAAACCTGTTATCATCGCAAAATTTTTACTAACTTTTGCGAGTCAAACTGACCTTTGAAAAAGATTTTGAAAATAACTCGCCTCCGTTTTTAAAATGCGGGAAAATTCCGTAGAATGGGACTCGCCTGTCGGTACGAGGTTCAACCGTTCCTGCCACCTTTAACAGGGGTAATTGAACCAAGGATCAATCTTATGCTCTACTCTATTCAACTTGTCTAAATCATATTCTAATTTCTAAAAGCACATAGAATCAGGCATGTGCTATGAATTTTCAGAAAATGCACATTTTGAAAACATGATGTTTGCTTTGAATGATTAAAATATTTAGAAAATGTAAATCTTGGAAATGATATCACATGAGAAATCGTGAAATGGGATTTGAAATATACTTCTGAGAGAAATAAAAATCGATTTCTGGGGAAATCTTGAGATTTTATGAAAATCAATTCTGAGAGAACTTGGTTTCTCTGAATTCCAACTTTGAACTTGAAAATATAACTTGAAATTTTGAATTTTGAACTTGAGAAACACTTGAAACATACTTTGAGATTTTCATATTCTGAGAAAAATCGATTTCTCCATATGACTTAGAAAATTTTGAGAAAATGAAATTCTTTGAATTGAGATTTGAATGGGAATTGGCAAATGCATGAAATGAATGGATATGGATTTGAGGAATTGAGAAATACTTTTTGTATTTTGAGAAATGCAGTGCATTTTTTAAGTTAGCCTAAGAGTGTAGGCTGAATGTGGCTAATGTGAAGATCATAAATCTAAGTATCATTCATATTCTGACTATGGCCATAAATACAAATTCCACCAAGTTTATAAACTTCATAGAAGCTAGTGCATGTGCCATTCGTGTAGATCATAGTGAATTCATAAAAATATGCATGAATCATCATCCATCACACATTAACATTATAAAAATAAACTATATGCAATGCAACCTAAGCTAAGCAGGAAGTGTGAATTCTTATTCCAAAGTTTAATTACAAATTACATCACTATTGAAATTTAAATACATGAAAAGAATAAAGTCTTCAATGTACCTGCAAAACTAGAAAACTTGGTTAATGAAAATATGTTGGCTTTTCTAGATTTATCCAACAATATCAGGAAATTGTTGGATTTTGCTAGATATAAGCCTTTTCCATGATTCCCTTAAATCAAAACTAATAAAATATGAAATAAAATGAAAAAAATATGAAAATGAAATTTGAAATTTCGAAATTGGGTTCAAAATGACCAAAATACCCCTAATAACAAGACTATGGCCTTGAAATTAGGGCTTTTAGAAAGATATTTTGATAAAATGCAAGTTTTGAAATTTGAATGGAATAAACTCAAACCAAATATGCTATGACATGATTAAAAATATGAAATTAGGGTTAAGGATTTCGAAATTTAGGTCAAATGACCAAATTGCCCCCGATAGCAAGACTATGGCCTTGAAATGAGGGTTTTTAGAAATAGATTTTGGTAAAAGCTTAGGTTTTATGCACTAAATGAAATCAAATGAGCACAAAATTAAACCTAAAGCATCCTAATATGATTATGAACATGATTAAACCCTAAAAATATATGCTTATGCAAGAAAATCCAATAATATCACAAAAACTGTGATTTTAGCAGTGTTTTTGGATCTTTCAGGAACCCGGTTTTGCAATTTGCTTAATTCAGCCATCAAATGGATTCCAAAATCCATAAAAATTGATACCTGCACTTTTTATAACCCTAATGTCGAATTGGAATTATAAAAATAATTTTTTGACATTAAATTAATCCGAAAATTGTATTAAACCCTAAAATATGCTATTTTTGACCTAATTCACCAACCAGTCTCAATCCAAGACCTGAACCAGGGGTCAAATCTCCATGGAAATTTATGAAATTTTACAGAAACTAACTAAGAAAAAAAACAGAGATTTCCTAATTTACAAATCGGAAAAATCATCTCCGGTTAGGGAGAAACGCTTCCGGCAATCTGAGCTAAAACATATCACTTTTAACAGGGATTAAAACGGCTACTTCAGATTGAAAATACAGAAATAAATAGCAATCCTAAACAAAAATCTCTGAAATTTTAGTGGTGAACATTAGACAAAAAAATAACAATACTCACTTTTTACATATCTAAAATCGGATCTGTGGTTTGGGATTTATGAATAACACAAGTCTGATTATGGTTTTGGTAAAACCTAACGAGTTTTAACTTTAAAAACAGATTCTCTGAAAGAGGAAAAATACTAAACAGTAATAAAAAATTCTGAAAATTTTACAGTAGACATATCTATTCAATGTGAATCCATATCACTTTACAGATCTAAAATCGGATATAAGATGAGAGAAATATCATCACAGCAAGTTACCTTCTTGATTTTAACCACGATTTTAAAGCTTTAAAACCCCGATTTGATGTCTGATTTTTTTGACAGAGTTCCCGAGATCCAAAACCTCTGATTTTTCTACAGTAACTCAATAACTCATGCATGCATCACATATAAAAAAATCAGAAATAAAAAATTAGAACTTTCATCCGAAATAACATCATCTTTGCTGTTCTAAACCTAAAACACACAGAAATTTAAAAAAACTTGGAAAACCATGCATTAACTAATGTAAATCAATAAAATAAACCATAAAACAGTAAATAAAAATTATTTTTATGCTGTAGAACGTAAAACAAACATGAATAAACCATGAAAATAAAATAAAAATAGGGAATCAATGGCTGGAATTTGATATCACCTTTAAAACATAGATTTAACCCATTAAAAAGGGTAAATCATATATTTTATTGGTTAATAATGTAAGGAATCATATTAAAATCAATTCTAATGGATTAAAATCCCTGTAAAGCATCCAAAACAGGGTTAGATCACCTTTTTGGATTGTTCTTGCTGATTCTTGATGGTTCTTGAGGTGAAACCATGGTTGATCTTCCATAAGGAGGGGTGTCCAAGCCTAAATCTAGGTTTAAAGCATTAAAAAGCATTAAATAAAATAAGAAAAGTGAAGAAGTTCATACCTTGGAGTTGCAGCAATGGAGGAAGGGCTGGAGAGGAGAGAGAAGCTCCAAGATTTGCTCCCAAGGTGGCTGGAAAAATCGTCCCCCCTATGGGGGCCTTTTATAACAATTTTTTAGGTTTTAAAAATTAGCAATTTTGAAATTTTTGGACTTCTAAAGGGGGGGGGGGTGATTTTGGGGTGGAGTTACCTAACTACCCCTAGTCTAAATTATCCTAAATAATGCCTAATTAACCCCTAGCTAATCCTAAAAAATCCCCAAATGTGATGCCACTTGGCATTTTCCACATTTGGGTTTTTAAAGTTCTTTAAAAACCTTTTAAAACACTAGTTTTAAAATCCAAAGTTCAAAATGAGTTTTTAAAATAACTTTTGACTCTTCTAAATCTCTAACACTAACCAAGACACTGACTAACCCTAGTCTAGCCCTGACTTACTCGAATATGGCACCACCCCGGGTGGGCCCTACTTGAGTTTTTCAAAAAAAGATGATTTTAAAACTTGAAATTGAAGGATTTTTCAAAAGATTTTCAAAAGTAAACTTTAAAATTAAATTTTTTGAAATGGAATAGGGTTCTAACTGGGTCAGAATTCCTCTGGATATGGTTCCAACTGAGTGGGCCCATATCGATTTTTGAAAGTTTTGAAATAACTACTGAAAACAACTTTGAAAAAGGGGTTAAAATCAATATTTGAAATTCAAGATCTCTGAAAATAGGGTCTCAAGCGATCTGGAACTCCGAGTCAGAGTCCTGAACTCGTAGGACTATGAGATTTTAAATTTTAGAAAGCTAAATGAAAGATTTTTGAAAGATTTTATCAAGAAACGATGAAATAAGTCAGAAAACACAGTCAGGGTTAGACTCCTAACTTGACCGAACTCTAAAATAGAGTCCTGAACTAGATGAACTCTGTAAAATGACCTAAATTTTGAAAATAATCGAAAAAGACTAAAAATGGAAGTAAAACAGACTTAAAAACAGACTCCTAACTGGATTAGGACTCTGAGATAGAGTCCTGATCGGACTGAAACTTTCAAAAATTTGAGAAATTTGATGAATAGAGGAATTCAGAAGCGACACCACCTCAATGGGTCTCATCTGTGAATTGAAATCGATTAAAATGTGAATTTGGAATGAATCCAGATTATTTTCTGAGAAAATACTTCGAAATTTAAAGTCCTGGGGTTGGAAAATGACAGAGTATTGAATAAAAACCCAGGTTTTGAAATTGATTTTGAAATAAAGCTTTAAAATTCAAATCTGGATTGAATGTTTTGAAATAGGAGTGCTGGATCTCGAAAATGAGATGCAATGTCATACAATGCTATGCAGAATACGTGCAATGACATGCAATGATCTGTAATGACTTATGAAATGGACAAACACTGGATGAAGGTAAAAATTTCGGGTGTTTACAACTTCCAATGTCATTCATTTCTTATCACCATTATTTTTCTTCTTTTATTTATTAGATTGATTCATATCTCATTCCCACAATTTTCTCTATTCTCTTACAAACTCTTACTCCTTCCAAGTCTTTTTCTCTTGCTCGTTCTTTCTAAGCTCTTGCCATGGCTTCCTCCTCCAACACTGCAATCACTGCCGCCGACCTAAGGTATCCCGATCTATTTCACTTCTACAACTCCCTTTGCTCTCGACCAATTCATGAAGGTAAATTGGTTAACTACGACGACTTCGTATTATTTGACCTAGAAAGATCTCTTCCCGAACTTAAACACTTACTAGGATCTTCATCCCAAGCTGCTTACTATCCCGAACTCGTCCGACTCTTCTATACAAATTTTTCCTCTGATCATGAGCAAACTACCATCACCACCAAAGTACGCGGACGCCTGATGTTCTTTCATGCTTCCTCATTAGGCAAAATTCTTAACCTTCCTTCCACCGGCATAAACCTAGACAACATAGTACCACTCGAACGGTCGGTACTTCGAAAAATTCTTCTCTACACCAACTGCTCACAACTTCCTTGGCACATGAGGAATCTCCAACCTCATGCTCAACTGCTTGCCCAGATTCTTCTCCACAATATCTATCCCAAGCCTCCACGCAAGGGATTAGTACCAAGAAAAATCTCTCTCCTTCTCTACGCAATTTTTTCTTCTACTCCGATAAACTGGTCCAACATTCTTTTTGACCTTTTTATTCGTTATCAAAAATTCCAGCCTCTTCTTTTCGGGTGTTTTATAACTCCCATTTTAAAATACTTCAAAGTACCCCTTCAAAATGAAGTTATCCTCTATCCCTCTTAGGTCCTCGATGCTACTTCCTTCAATCTCAGGTCCCTGCACCTTCCCGGCTTTCATGAAGAAGATCCACAATCCAACTTTGATTACTTCTTAGCACTCATGGATATCCAGCGTTCTCAGGATCACAAACTTCGAAATCAAACCTTGTTGCAACAGACTCGTCAAACTCAACAACAGGATCTAGACGCCACTACACATCTATCCTCTCCACCTTCGGAGTAATCTTATTTTATTGGATTGTACTCACAGTACTTTATTCGGTCTGTAATAACTTTACATTATTTTTGTCTGTAATAAACTCTACTTACTCTGATCCCTTCCTTTTTGTCTATGGCAAAGGGGGAGAAATCCTGTCTCCATTATTGGAGAAAAATACTCGTATTTAACATTTTTTCAATATCATTATGATAAGTATTATTTCTATGCATAAAGTCTTTTTGACATGGGGAGCATATTTTGTCATCATCAAAAAGGGGGAGAATGTTGAGAAACTCTGTTTTGATGTCACATAATATGATACACTGTCTTATTTGATTTCATATGATATGATAATATGTCTTCTTGAAAAATGTTATATAATGACTGGATATGTTTTTGCCATATATCTAATGAGTATTTGATGCAAGGATATCTCACTCAAAAAGGATGGAGACCTCCTGTTCAAGTACAACTATGATGCAATTATACTCCTTGAAGAAAAAGCTTGTTGAGCCATGCACTCCTAAAGTCCATCTAAAGAGATCGACTTCCTCAAGTTGAAGATTTTTTCTTCTTTAGAGTTATATGTAACAAAACCTTCAGAAGCATGCATATTGCATATTACATACTCACTCATAAAAGCTATTTCATAAAAGTATACGATAGTTTCAAAAAGCTCCTTTTTGAAAACAAATAATTGTACCTTCTTACAACCCTTTATGAAAAAGGTATTTTGACATGATTTCAAAATGTAATAATTGTACCTTATATCATATACAAGACAACTTGAAAAGTAATGATTTTAAATATAGGAAAAAGACAAAACATGAAATCGGCTACACAAAAAAAACAAATATAATATGTTTAAGGTGAAAAGACTCTAGTTGCCTTCTTTAAAGAAATGATTTCAAATATAGGAAAAAGACAAAACATGAAATTGGCTACACAAAGAAAACAAATATAATATGTTTTGAAAAGACTCTAGTTACCTTCTTTAAAGAAATGATTTCAAATATAGAAAAAAGACAAAACATGAAATCGGCTACACAAAGAAAACAAATATAATATTGGTTTTGAAAAGACTCTAGTTACCTTTTTACAAACTCATAGAATGTCGACTTACTTGAAGTCATCATTCTCTTTGTATAGCATTAAATACCTCCTGTAAGAAATCCTTGTTAAATATCCTTCTCAAGAATGTCGACTTACTTGTAGTCTTCATTCTCTCTGTAGACTTTGAAAAACACAACATAAAGAAAACACTTGACATGACTATGTACAAATAAATATCTCAAAGCACTCATTGTACTTACACTCATTTAAAGTAAAGAAGTACTTATGTACCTCAAATCATTAATTAGAATAAAGACAAAACTACATAATAGCCTACAATCCAACGTTCAATGTACTATTGTAAGAAATAGACTTTTTACATAAAATATGTATTACCTAAAATATTACAACGACTAGTGTACCTTATATTTTACTTTTATGGAAAGAAGACTTTCTCGAATTTCTCTAAAGATGTTTTTTTGAAATGACATGACATTTCACATCTCAAAAAGGCTACGATTTCAAAAAGCCAACGACTATTTTTTACACTCAAATGAACTATTCAAAAAGGAAGGGAATGGAATAGACAAGTGAGCTTACAACGAGAAAAATACCTATTCGATATTTGAAAGAGAGCCTAGAAAAAGAAAGAGAAAAGAAAGAGAAAAAGTAAAAAATAACTCTTTGACAAAGAGTATCTTCTGAGTGACAAACAGAACATTCTGAGAATCCTTCATTCGTGCATTCATATCATCCTGAAGGTTCTATAGGAAGTATTGTAACTTTCTGTTATTCACTGTATTCCTTCTTTATTGAAAGAAGTAGACCTTTGAGAAAGAGGGTGTTTCCCTTCTCTGTTGAGAGAAGAAGACCTCTGTGTAAGAGGGTGTTGTCCTTCTCTGTTTAGAGAAGAAGACCTCTGTGGAAGAGGGTGTGCCCCTTCTCTGTTGAGAGAAGAAGACCTCTGAGGAAGAGGGTGTTGTACTATTTATCCGGTGACTTGGATGTTATAGTGGAAAGCTCAAGTGGTTTGCTTGGAGACTGGATGTAGGTCAGGGTTTTGACCGAACGAGTATAAATCCTGTGTTTATTGTGTTGTGCCTTATTGTTTTATTTTTTATTATAGCAACTTGCATCGTATTTCACTATTCACCCCCCCTCTAGTGGAATTTCAAATTTCTGTGTCTCAAAGAGTGCAAAAAGATCATCATGGGAAAATCCTAGATATCAAACTGCCAAGAGTCTTCTTTATTTAGGTAAAATTCATTTATCAATATCTTTTCATAAATTGTTTTTACGATACTGAGAGTATCTTTTCTTTCTTTTTATATCAAGAAAATTGATAGCTTTCTTGAAGAAACTCAACAACAACAAATTTGAATTTAATTCTTGATTCTATGAAGTTAGCCCAATTTGAGGTAATACTCTAGGTAGAAAAAGGAAATATCTTTCACACATATGCACACATTTCAATCATTTTGAATCAACTACAATTTTAATCTCATTGGCAATATTTTTTGGCTATCCTGATATGAAATAAAAACTTGATGTCCATTTTGATATATCCTAGCGTTGTTTTATCCCTCCTTAGGACTTGATAACAAGATTTTTCAAGGTCCTTCTCTTCTGTTTGATCTAAGCGCCTGGGCTCTCAGATCTGCACATTTCCCAATTTGTCCCCACTGTCCCACTATAGACTACTCATTTTTTTAGGTTCAAGATCGAACCTAGTTTCGCAAAAGGTCATTTCAAAAGCTCATTTTGAGTCTCAGTCATGAGACGCCCCATTCTGCATCCCTTTTTCAAAGTTTTAGGGACCCCCATTTTTTTCTACCTTTTGCAACCCCTTTCGGATCCTTTGTGCACAATCTGGAAGTCCCATCATGGTTTCCCCATTATGACGAAGAATCTATATTTTTCATATCCATTCAGGTAAGGATTGTACCTGAGCCTCGTCTCATGAGATATTTTTCAGAATCATCTTAATATGGTTTTTCCATTCTGATAAAGAATTCGTATTTCTTTTATTTCCCATTCAGGTAAGGGTTAAATCTGAGCCTCATTCTGATGAGGTATTTCTTTCATTCTCAATAGGGTTTTCCCATTCTGACGAGAAATCCATATTTCTTTCATTCCCGTTCAGGTAAGAGTTAAACCTGCATCTCATTTTGATGAGATATTTCTTTCATTCTCAATATGGTTTCCCCATTCTGACGAGGAATCCATATTTCTTTCATTCCCATTCAGGTAAGGGTTAAACCTGAACCTCATTCTGACGAGGTATATACTTCTTTCTTCCTATTCAGGTAAGGGTTAAACCTGAGCCTCATTCTGACGAGGTATTTCTTTCATTCTCAATATGGTTTTCTCATTCTGACGAGGAATCCATATTTCTTTCATTCCCATTCAGGTAAGGGTTAAACCTGAACCTTATTCTAACGCGGTATTTCTTTCATTCTCAATATGGTTTCCCCATTCTGATGAGGAATCTATATTTCTTTCATTCTCCTTCAGGTAAGGGTTAAACCTGAACCTCATTCTGATGAGGTATATATTTCTTTCTTTCCATTCAGGTAAGGGTTAAACCTGAGTCTCATTCTGATGAGGTATTTCTTTTAGTCCCATCATGGTTTTCCCATTATAACGAGGAATTCATATTTTTCATATCCATTTAGGTAAAAATTATACCTGAGCCTCGTCTCACGAGGTATTTTTCAGAAATGTCCCTTAATGGTTTCCTCATTCTGAAGAGAAATCCATATTTCTTTCATTTCTCGTTCAGGTAAGGGTTAAACTTGAACCTCATTCTGCTGAGGTATTTCTTTCATTTTCAATATGGTTTCCCCATTCTGACGAGGAATCCATACTTCTTTCATCCCCGTTCAGGTAAGGGTTAAACCTGAACCTCATTCTAATGAGGTATTTCTTTCATGGTTTCCCCATTCTGATGAGGAATCCATATTTCTTTCATTCCCGTTCAGGTAAGGGTTAAAACCTGAGCCCCATTCCATGAGGTATTTGTTGTCCCATCCAAGTTAAGGGCTAAATCTGAGTCTTTTCAAAAAAAACTTATTTCGTCTCAGCCATAAAACCTCTTCAAAATCTACTTTTCATAATTTTGGGATCTTTATCCAAAAGTCTCATCACGATTTCCTCATTTCCTTTTATCCAATTATTTCATTCTTGAGGATTTCATCTTTTTCCAAGCCATTCAGGATAAGGTGCTAAACCTGAGAATCATTTTCACAAAACAATTCTTTCACACCCAGTTCAGATTTTCTGACTGGGGCATTTTAAAATTTGGCATGTTTTTCTTTACTACTAAGCTCGACTTTCAACCGGCTTAGAAGCAAAGAGGGGTATATGTAAACACCCCAAATCTTTCAAAATTTCAAAATTTCTATTTTGCCCCTAGCACCCAACTTCTGAGTTATTCAGAAGAGCAATTGGGTCAATTTCTAATCATTTCTCAGATTCACTTGCTGAAGATCCAAAATCCAATTTCATTTTCTGTACTTGATTCAACCTCGGATCCAGGTCAGGTATCCAAATCAAATTCTAAGCCTAGATCTTCTATTTTCAATTCAAAATCTAAAAAAAACCAAAATCAATTCTCTGTATGGCTCAGGTATTTCATCCAGATCCAATCTCCATTTGGATCCACTCTTCTCATGTTTCCGCAATTCGAGATCCAAACTCGATATTTGCTCAAAATTTTAGATATAGGTCTGTTTTGAAACTGTGAACACCCTAAATTTTTTAAAAAAATGCAAAATTTCCCTCTTTGCCCCTGGCCACACCTTCTGAATAATTTAGGTCAATTTCTCATCAAATTCCTATTATTTCTCAAATGCACTGGTTGAAGATCTAAAATCCAAATCAAATTTCATATCTGACCCAATTTCGGATCTGGATCTGATAACCAAATCCAATTCTGAGCCTTGTTATCCAATTTTCAATTCAAAAATTATAAAAATACAAAAATAGTTTCTGAATGGCTCAGACAGTTCATCCGATATCCATTTGGATCCACTGCTCTGTATTCCTCGATTGAATATCTTCTCAAAACTCTGGATCCAGACCTGTTTTCTGAAGAAATTTCTAAAATTAACCCTACTTTTCTCAAAAACTTCATTTTAGAAAATCTTGAATATTCCAAAATAATAATTTTACAAAAAACTTTTAAAACCTCGTTTGGGTCCATTTTGTTAAAAAGTCTTTATGTTTCCCTTATATTTTCTTTCGGGTTTTTCTTTCAAAATTTCAGAAAAGTAGTTTATCCTCTCTTTCTGAAAACTTTTTCCTTAAATAAAGACTCATTTTCGAAAAACCTCTTTTCTAAAACCACCATTTTGAAAATGATTAAATTTTAGAGGACCTTTTTTGAAAACGGCCTAACGGCCTTCTGTTATAAAACAAAAGCCGAAGGCCCCTTATTTCTCATCCGTCTCCACCCCTCCATCTTCGATCAAGGCATCTATCTTCTACCTTTCCTCCTCTTCTTCCCATTGCCTCCTCCTTTCCCCTTTTCTCACCTTCGATCGACTGAAGAGGACCTTGCAACAGAGAGCTTATTCACATTGCCTCTTCTGATCGATTGCAGAAATCGGGTAGGTTCCCTCCTTCAGAATCTCTGCAAATAGGGTAAGAATCCCTCCCTCATCTCTCTGTTGTCTTTATATTTTCTGTGGGTTTTTCTTCATTTTGCCCCATTAGAGCATCCATGTAGCATCAATTTTGCATATAGCAAATATCAATCAACATAAATGTGCAATATAAAAAGGAACAATTGTGTTCCAACATTTCTTTTTGTTTTTGTTTTATTTGTTATTCTGCGATTTATTCTTGCTTTGCTCATACGATCAGATTCAATAATCCTCTATGGTTCATCTGAATCCCAATCCGATTTTTCTGCTGATTTTCAACTTTGCTTCCGTTTTGATCTTCCTGTGAATTTTTTATTCCTTGTTTACATTATGATCCTTGTTTGTAGCTTAATTTCTTTCCTAGTTTTGATCTTTTGTTTATGTTTTTGGCTTCTCTTGTAATGTTTGATTTCTTACTTTAATATTATTATCTTTTACCTTTGATTAGTTGTTCATGTTTTAATTCCTCTGCATTATCTTTATTCAATATTTTCTCTCTTTCTCTGTATTTTAATTTCTAATCTATATTTGATCTCCTGTTTTCCATTGCATCATTCATCGATCTTCCACCCTTTATTTTTGATTTCCTGATTTTTCCTGCTTTTATTCCATTAAAGCACATTCGGTAGCATCGGATTGCCTATGGCAATATCGATCTACCTCCGTGCAATATCAATGGAGTCCTCGAATTCCAACATTTTCTGTTGATTTTTTTTTTTTTTTGCAATTTTACATGATTTCCATGCTCTGATTTTCCATTTTTGCATTCTTAATCCAGTTTGAGACCTGTGTTTTATCCATTCTTCTTTTTATAGCATCATCATTTGATTTACACACTCATCGCAACATTCCTATCTTTTATATTTGTTTTGATTGTTTAGATTGTCTATTGCATTTCAGTTCCTTGTTTACATTTCGATTTTCTGCTTGGGATCGTGTTTGATTGACCGCTCAATTACATTTTGTTCATCTCACTCACCGTATTGTGTTTTCTTTATGTATATATTTAATGGGTCATCGCACCTGAGTTTTTTTTTTTCAGTTCAATTCCCCCCGATCTACCCATTTATGTTATATCTTCTTCTTTCCACCATTCAGCATTTGCGATTTTATGATTCACATTTTATTCAACATATGATTCATTAGTCTTCTGATTTGCTATAAGATGCTTTTTTGTTTCATCGTGAATACATCTCTGGAGTTATAGGGAAAATTTTAAATCAGCACCCGTTGATGATTTAAAATCCCTTCCTTCATTTGATTTCATCACTCAGCAGTCATGCGTTTCATCATATTCAGTTCAACAATTTATGGGTATTTTGCCTGTTGAATTCATTGATTTGTGCATATCATGTTATTTCATCTCTTTCAGCATTTGTACTTGTAACGTCACCATCTTCCGCAAATAGTTAGAATGCAGTTGCAGTGGATTTTTATGCAGCGTCAATTCATTTGCAATGCCCTGTTGCATCTTTTGCATCAACATTTTTTTAACACGCTCTCCTTTTATTCTTTGTTAATCACCTACACATATCACAATACACGACTGCCCCTGTGTATTCATTATATAGTCCCACCCACTGCATGTATTTCTCTGCAACATTGTGCATCATCAGTACACCCCTCTGGTAGCTGTTCCCCATCTATGCATGTGTAAGAATCTAAAGAGAGTCCCCTTTAAAGAATAAAGAGTATTTTTCTTCAGAAAGGAAAATAATGCTTCTGGTGACAAAAGTGTTATAGAAATGGGTAATTCTTCTAGTAGGAATTCAGAGAACCAACCAATTTCTCATTTCTCTGGTTTTGCAAAATTGACTTCAAGCTCCCTTGATTTTAGTAGATATGATTTGATGAAAAAGGGGTCTGAAATAACTGAGGATAGCTCCAGTCCCGCATCAGGGTTCCTAAAATTGATTTTCGATGGTGAGAGGTTCTGGAGGTTTAATGAAAAGAAGTGTACCCATTCTTCTGAAGCCACTGCTGAAACCAAAAGAAGAAGAAGAAGAAAACAGGATGCAGAAGCATATGAAGAGATCATCAACATGCAATGGGGAAAACATTCATCTGCAAAATCATGATTTCTTTTTTTTTTTACAGCCTCAGTTTTTTGGATGGTATGAAATCTTTTCTATGCAGTCCAGGAGATGCCCCTCTTGTTCCTAAAGCAAAGCGCAGAGAAAACATGGTTAGAAAATTACAAAAGGAAGGTCCTTTGATTCTTTTTGCTCTTAAAGGAAGATAATCTGCATTTCTTTCACTTAGCATCATTTAGGCATGCCATTTTTTATCTTTTACAGCACAAGGCATCTTACCATTTCACCTTGCATACCTATTACAGTTAATAGCTTCAGCATAGTAACTGCTTGATGCATATTCACTACCCTATATCCCCATCTATAACATCCCGTCACTTCATTTTTTCCCTGCATTTTATTCTGTACAACAACATATATTTATATCCACTGTGCCACCTGCTGTCCAACACATATCATTGTACTATCACCTTCAGCATCCTACTTCAGTAGCATAACAATACTTCACCTTGCTGCCTACTTACACCCCATGGCAACAACACTATTCAGATCCCACTTTGCCCTTACTCCAACACTCATTCACTTCACTACAATCCATCAATCACCCACTACTTCCCCTCTGCACCCTGTTATATACATTTTCCCTGGCATACACTTCTAGTTACACCTATCACGTTTTCAACACTTACACCCCCTGCACACCTTCACCTCATCACCCTGCACACAACATGCCACTTTCTCCACTGTAGATGAGCACCATCTTACCCTACACTGTGCCACCTATTACAGTATCCACACGCCTATAGCAGTGCCTGGCACTGCTGTAACCTCTTGCATGCCTACAGCAGTGCCAATGCACTGTTGTGTCTTGCCCCTCTTAACGTTATAGTAGTGCTTAGGCACTGTTGTGATTTCATTACAGGTACCTGCTGAGGTGTTGATCACCTAACTCCCATTATACTTATCATTTCCTATGTTGTCACACACAACCTTTCACCTGCACACCCTGTTAGTGGTATTTTGCATTCACCTCTACCTGCTGTACCACTAACAACCATCCTTTCCTTTATTTAGCCTACTTCATTCCAGCAACATCTCTATTTCACAGTAGTATAGCAGCACTCCTTTGCTTCCAGCACACTACCCACTGTCTTTACACTGCACTTACCACCTTCCATCTCAATTTATCTACAACATTACATGGCATCACACCAACCCCAAGCTACCACACTACTTTACTTTCATATTCACCTACATTTTTATCCCTCATTAGGCATAAACCCCTCTATTAGCTCATGCACAACATTTAAGCATTACACTCCCACTTAAATGGTATATATATGTATTCTAATGGACTTAGGATATCATTCATTTCAACATCTATTTTTCACCATTATTTTAGGGTATTGCATATATATTTTAATATTCACTCAATACATTATTCAAATGTATATTTTGTCATTTGCATGGCATCTCTATTAGCATAAAGTACATACCTAAGCATCTCATTAGTTGCATTTTAGGTTCAATGTGATGTTTTGTAAACTACCTTCTCTATATATCTTTCATCTTATGCTAACTTGAATTTTGCAGGAATTAGGTAGAAAAGGCGATTTTCCTTCTTAGTTTAGGAATTTGAATTTCAATTGAAAGTTGCAATAGTTAGATGATAATGAGAATTCTTTACATTTCCAGTATTAGAGTAGAATGCATGAGCATGCAAATATCATGAATTACCTGTTTCATATCATTTTACTTTTATTTTCAAAAATCCACGATGGTGAAACACGAATGACACATGCACCTTTTTAATAAGATATAATTAATCTTAAGTAAATGATTCACATTTATAGCCATAGTTAAAATGTGAACAATACTTAGGATTTTTATCTTTTATGAAATAACATTGGATCCACATTTGGATCTCTTTAAAAAATCATCATATTTTCTAAAAAATTTCTTCCTTTATCAGAGTTTGACTTGTAAATTAACTTAAAATATATATTCATGGCCATAGTCAGAATATATTGAAGGTTAATTTCATTTCAAACCCTATAAAGGCACCAAAATGTATTTTATTCTTTATCTGAATTTAAATATAGATTATTTTATAATACATCTCTGACCATAGTCATGAATGTATTATAACTTTAATTTTATTTTAATTCTCCTAAAGAATGAAATATGCTTTTCAAATCCAATTTTTAAAATTCTTTTAACTCATTTATCATTTAGGGTAGAATTACTTCATTTTTCAAATTATTTCAAGTTATCTTAAAAAATCCAAGTGATTTTGAGATAAATTCCTGAATATTTTCTTCATTTCTCAAATCAATATTCAATTCTTATTTATAAATTCAAATTCGTCTTTTTATTCTCAATTCTATAGTATTTCAAAATTCAAACTTCAATATTCCAATTTCCAAGTTCAATTCAACTTTGGAATTTCAAATTCATTTCCAAATTCAAGATTCAATTTCCAAAACCAAATCAAATTTCAAAGTTCAATTTAACTTTAGAATTCCAAATTCATTTCCAAATTCAAGATTCAAATCCAAAATCAATTCAATATTCTAGATCCAATTTCAAAGTTCAATTCAACTTTGAAATTTAAAATTCATTTCCAAATTCAAGATTCAATTTTCAAAACCAAATCAAATTTCAAAGTTCAATTCAACTTTGAAATTCCAAATTCAAGATTCAAATCCAAAATCAATTCAATATTCTAGATCCAATTTCAAAGTTCAATTCAACTTTAAAATTTAACATTCATTTCCAAATTCAAGATTCAATTTCCAAAACCAAATCAAATTTTAAAGTTCAATTCAACTTTAGAATTCCAAATTCAAGATTCAATTCCAAAATTGATTCAATATTCCAGATCCAATTTCAAAATTCAAAATCAACTTTGAAATTTCAAATTCATATCCAAATTCTATTTCCAATGAAAATTTTAATTTCTAAATCCTTTTTCTATTTCTATTTCAATTTCAATTTCAATTTCAGATCATAAATTCAATATCAAATTCAAAATTCATTTCAAATTCAATTCCAAATTCCAGATTTGGAATTCGATCTCAAAAACCAAAATCCATTTCCAAATCCAATTCCATCTTGATTTTTTCAAATCCAATTCCATTTTCAAAATCCATCATGATTCTTCAAATCCAATTCCAAATTCAAATTCTATTTCCAGTTCCAGAATTCAATTTTATTTCTAATTTCAACTCCAAATCCAATTCCCAAATTTATTTCCCATTTCTGAATCAAGATTCAATTTCGAAATCAATTCAAAGTTTTAAATTGAATTTCCAATTGAATTTCCAAAATCCAAAGTCTGAGTTCAAATATGAAATTCAAAGATCGAAGCTCTATTTCAAAATCAAAAATCGATTTTTTGAGTTCCAGAATTAAATTCCCTTCAGACTCCAAGTCTGAAATTTCAAAATCAATATTTTCTCTCAATTTATCAGACTCTAAAACCAATCTTTCTACTTCAATTCAAATCCTAACCCATTTTCCAATCTCTGATTATTCCAAGACTTAAAAGTTCAAAGTCTCTTCCCTCAAAATTATTTCAAGTCTTAAGCTTAGATTCAAAGCTTAACTCTTCCAAATCGATTTCAACTCTGTAAAAACCATTGCTTCAAAATATTTTCAAACTCATTTCAAAATCACTTGAAAAATCTCAAAATTTCCGAATTATTCTTCTCAAAAGCATGCATCTTTGCATTTGCATTACACAAGCATGATTCTTTGTGCATTTTAGACTTAAAATAATTTTTTAGACATTATTTAGGCAAAGCAAAAGGCATAAGTTTGATTCTTGGTTTAATTACCCCTGGTAAAGGCGCCAGGAATGGTTGAACCTCGTATCGATGAGCGAATCCTGTCTCTCCATTTTTTTTCATGAATTTTAAAAAACGGAGGCGAGTAATTTCAAAATATTTTTAAAGGTCAAGTGAGACCTTGCAAAAGAGTTCCTCTCTTCTTTCTTTCTTTCTCTTCTCTCTATCTTTTACCCCCTTCAAAAAGGGAAAGAGGCTAGAAAAGAAAGAGAAGAAAGAGAAAAATGAAAAGAGGAAAAATTTTACAATGATCACAGAAGTTGGCAACCGTGATGGGACCCATCTTTGTCCGGTCAAATTCAATGCCTTTGCTTTGCTTTGAAATTGTCTAAATTATTATTCTATAAATGTCAGCTTCATTTTCATGCAAATTTTAGGAGTCTAGACTCTGCCCTAGCTGACATAATGCATATAGGATTTAAGTATGGTTTGGTAGGACCATATTGAAGAGATCTATCCATGCTCACATAGACTTAGGTCTGAAATACAACTCTCCTCAATTCTAGGGATTGAATGCAAACAATATATGCAAGTGTATGCTTCTTTATTATTAAATTCTATCTCTTTTTAGGATCTTGCATTAGAAACATATGATTTCTTGCATGTTGAACATGTTTTCAAAAATATCTCTACCTATATTGTCCCGATCTTCACGTTGCTGGGCTGTCTTACTGAACCATAGTTTGGGAGAGAGCCTCACAACTGGACCACTTATTTGGGTTAACACCCCCTACCATGTACTTAAGGGCCATAGTGTTATCATTGCAAAATTTTACTTTTGCTAGTCAAACTGACCTTTTGAAAAAGATTTTGAAAATAACTCACCTCCATTTTAAAATGCGAATTTTTTTTGTAGAATGGGACTCGCCTGTCAGTACGAGGTTCAACCGTTCTAGGTGTCTTTACCAGAGGTAATTGAACCAAGGATCAAAAGTGTGCTTAGCTTTGATCAACTTGTCTAAATTGTGTTCTATTTCCTAAATGCATAAAGAATTAGGCATGTGCTATGATTTTTCTCAAAATGCAGGTTTGAAAACATGATGTTTGCTTTATATATTAGAAATACATGGAACATTCTTGGAAAAGATGATGCTTTAAAAACCGTGAGCCTTGTTGAGAAAATATTTCTGAAGAAAATGAAAATTGATTTCTGAAGAAATCCAAGTGTTTTGTGAAAATCAATTTCTGAGGAATTTCAAACAACTTTGGAAAAACTTGATTTCTCTGAATTCAGACTTTGAACTTGAAGACATTATGACTTGGAAAATCGTGATTTGAACTTGAAGAATACTTGAAATTCCACTTGAAAGCTCAGAGTTTTGAGAAAATCATTTTCTGAGTAAGACTTAGAAAATTTAAAGAAAATCGATTTCTCTAAATTAGAATTAGAATTTGCAAATTGAATGAAATGAATGAATATGGATTTGAAAGACATTGTTTTAAAGAATTGAGAAAATCCTTTTATATTTTTGAGAAATATAGTGCATTTTGAAGTTAGCCTAAGAGTGTAGGCTGAATGTGGCTAATACGAAGATCACAAATCTGAGTCTTATTCGTATTCTGACTATAGCCAAAAATACAAATTTCACAAAGTTTGTCAACTCCCTAAGAGCTTGTGCCCATTCGTGTAGACCAAAGTGGATTTGTAATATGTGCATGAATGATACATTTATTAGATATTGAAATTGTAAAAGCAAACTATATGCAATGCATCATATTCTAAGCAAGAAATATAACTCTTATTCCATATCTGATATTACATTGAATTGAATAAAAGAAAAAGAACTAAAATAACGAAGTCTTCCACTTGAATAATCCTACAAAACTAGAAAATATGTTAGCACAAAAATGTAGGTTTATCTGGATTTATCCGAACATATTGAAAAATTATCGGATATTATCTAAATGTAAACCCAATTCATACTTCCCTGATATAAACATAAATGATGAAATTGGATTGGAAATATAAAAATGAGTTTTGAAAATTCGAAATTGGGGTCAAAATAACCAAAATGCCCCCGATAGCAAGACTATGGCCTTGAAATTAGGGTTTTTCAAAAAGATATTTTGTAAAATATAAATTTTGAAATTTAAATGAAAGTAAATCAAACACAAGATGGTATGATATGATTGAAAATAAGAAAATCTAAGTTAGGAATTTGAAAAATGAGGTCAAATGACAAAATTACCCCTAATAGCAAGACTATGACCTTGAAATCAGGGTTTTGAGAAAATATTTTGGTAAAAACTTGGGATTTAGGGTTTAAAAAGATCAAATAGCAGCTAAATCAAACATGAGGTATTCTAGAATGATTCTAAACATTAACAAACCCTAAAAACATGAACTTATACCCAAAAAATCAGAAATATCATGAAAATCATGATTTTGTTAGTGTTTCAGGATCCCTTGTTTTGCAATTTAAATCATCCAAGCATCAAATGAGTTTTAAAATTAATAAAAATTGATATCTGCACTTTTTGTAACCCTAAAATTAGATTAGAATCAGAAAAAGATATTTTTGACATTATTCTAATTCAAAAATTGCATTAAAACCCTAAAATATGCTATTTTTACTCGCAGGCACGTACCTATTTCGGTGTCAAACCCGAATCAGGGGCCAATTCACCATAGAAATTCATACAATTTTACAAAGCTATAATAGATAGAAAAATAGAGATTCTCTTTTTTACAAATCAGAAAAATCATCTCCGGTTGAGGAGATATTGTTCTGGCAATCTGTACTTGAATATAATGAATATAAAATTGATCAAAACATGTACTTTCGGTTTCAAATACAAGGAAAAATAGAAAAACACATCAACATTTTTTGAGATTTCAGCAATGAATAACATACATGTAAATAATGAACTTCACTTTTTACAGATCATTGATTGGATCTACGGTTAAGGATCTATAGTCGCCACGATTTGAACTAGGGTTTTAATAAATCATAACGAGTTTTAAAGCATGGGTCTGATTATCTGTCAAAAGAAAAATATCAAGTAGTGATAAAAATTACAGAAAAATTATAGTAAATACTAGGCATTAACACAAGACTATTTCATATTACGGATCACAAATCGATCTTTGGATGAGAGAAATAACGTAATTACAAGTTACCTATGAATTTCAATAGCGATTTTAACAACTAGAAATCATGATTCGATCTTTTATTTTTCTGACAGGGTTCCCGAATCCCAAAACCTCTAATTTTTTTATAGAGACTCAATGACATATTCGTGAACCACATAAAGTTTCTAGAATTTTTTAACAAAGACTTAAACATGGAATAACATGATTTCTATAGTTCTAGAATCAAAACACATGGAAATCTAAGAAACACTAAAAACATATAATTTAATAATGGAAAACAATAAAAAATACCTAAACTGCAAAACAAAATTTATTTTACTGCTGAAACATATGCAATAAACATTAATATGATCAAAAAATAAAAAAACACAGGGAATCTATGATAGAAATCGATTTTATCTTTAAAAGGATTGATTTAGCTTATTTAACGGGTAAATTGTATATTTCGTTGGTTATGAACGTAGAACACATACCTCTCATCGATTCTAATGGATTAGAATCCTTGAAATCACCCTCAAACTGAGTTAGATCATCTTCTTGGGTCAATTGGGAAGTTCTCTGATGGATTTCATGGTTAAATCCATGAAACAAAAGACTCCCATGGTGAAATCATGGTGAAACAAGAAGAAAAACTAATGAAAAAGCATAAAAAAATTATAAAATCTCACCTTGGGTGGGTGCAGCTGCAAGGAGGAAGGAGGGCTGTAGAGAGGAGAGAGAAGCTCCAAGAAACTGCTGGGAGAGAGAGTGGGGCTTGACCCCCTCTTACTTCTTTAAATAGGAAATAGTTAGGTTTAATTAAGATTTTTCTAAATTCCAAACTTGCCCTTTTTAAAATCTATCCAAAACCATTAGTGGGGGTCAATTTTTTTTAAAGAGGGTTTAGCCTAATTAAACCCTAATTACTAACCTATCTAAGCCCTAGCCAAAACCCTAAAATACCCCAAATGTGGCCCCACCTAGAGTGGGCCCACATTGGTTTAAAAAAATCCTGATTTTAAAACCTTAAAAATCACTAGTTAAAACCAAAGTAAAGATGGATTTTTAAAATCAATTTGAAACCTACTAAGCTCCTAATCTAACTAGAATACTGACTAACCCTAGTCTAACCCTGACTTTTTCAAATGTGGCACCACCTCGAGTGGGCCCCATTTGGTTTTTCAAAAAGCAATTTTAAAACTTAAAAATAAGAGGTTTTCTCAAAAAACATTCAAAGTAAACTTGAAATTGAAAGTTTTGAAATGGCACAGAGTTCTAACTGGGTCAAAACTCCACCAGATATGGTGCCAACTGGGTAGGCCTCACATCAAAGTTTTGAAAAATTTGAAATAAAGACTAAAAATGGCTTTGAAAAGGGGTTAAAATCAATAGGTGAAATTCAAAGGTTTTGAAAATAGAGTTCTGAGCGAACTGAAATTCTGAACCATAGTCCTAAACCAATTATGACTCTAAATTTTTTAAATTTTGAAAGTCAAACGAAGAAGTTTTTGAAAGATTTCATCAGAACTGATAAAATAAGTCAGAAAATACAGCCAGGGTTAGAGTCCTAACTCAATCAGAACTCTGAAATAGAGTCCTGAATCAACCAAGACTCTGCAAAATGACCTAATTTTTGAAAAACAAATAGAAATGAATGAAAATGAAATTGAAAACAAACTTCAGAATAGACTCCTAACTGGATTAGGACTTTGGGACAGAGTCCTGATCGGACTAAAACTCTAGATTTTTTTGGTATTTTCTAAAAACAAATGAAAGAACAGTGAAAACATTAAAAATAACAAGTATTAAAATTAAACAAAGTTCTGATCTAACTGGGACTCTGAAGACAAAGTCCTAATCAGACTAGGATTCTCAAATTTTTGGATTTTCTGAGAAAACAAATGAGAGAATCTTGAAAAACAGGTGAAAATAAGATAAAATTGAAGTTTGTTTTATAGTCCTGATCTGACTAGGACTTTGAGGAAGAGTCCTAATTCAACTAGAACTCTGAAATTTTTTGGTTTTTTAGAAAGTAAATGATGAGATTTTGAAAAAGAACTTCTTGAAAATCAGTGAAAATGAAGTGAGAAAATGAACTCAGGATAGAGTCCCGATTCAACCAGGACTCTGGGAAATCAGAACTCTGAGACAGAGTCCTGATTCGATCAAGACTTTGGGATAAAATCCCAAAATTTTGAAATTCTATGATAAAGGTGTAATAATTTTGAAATTTGAAAAGATAAATAAAGAGATTTTGGAAAGATTCTCGCAAAATTGAAATCAGGGTCAGAGTCCTGATCCAACTGGGACTCTTTGAATAGAGTCCTGGTTCAACTAAAACTCTGAGTTTTTGACTCATTTTGACAGATTTTGAAAGATTTGATTAAAGATAGGCAGAATACCAACGAAAGATAGACAACTGATTCGATTAGGACTCCGACAAAGAGTCCTAATTCGGTTAGAACTCTAAAACTTTGACTAAAATGAAAGATTTTGAAAATCAGATGAGAAGGTTTTAAAAACAAGTGAAGAACAGGAGTAACAGATGAAATCATGATAGAGTCCTGATTCAATTAGGACTCAGAGAAAGAGTCCTGATTCAATTAGGACTCTAAGAAAGAGTTCTAATTCGATTGGGACTCTAGAATTTTGGCCAAAATGAAGGATTTTGAAAGGTTTTCTCAAAAATAGGTAAAATGGTAGTAAAAGGTAGAGTTCTGATCTGACTAGGACTCTGGAAAAAGAGTCCTGATCCAACTAGGACTCTAAAATTTTAACCAAAATGACAGAAATATGTAAGGATATGACCACAGCTGGTTCAAAATCAGAATGGAATTTTAAAAAAGGTTTAAAAAGATGAAAATACAAAGTCTTGATCTAACTAGGACTCTACAATTTTTGAAAATTTTGATAAATAAAAGAATCCAGAAGCGACACCACCTAAATGGGTCTCATCTGAGAATTGAAACTAAGTTTCAAACGAATCCAGATTATTTTCTAAGGGAAACATTTTGAAATATAAGATCCTGGGGGTTGGCAAATGGCAAAAATGTCGATTTAAAACCCAGGTTTTGAAATTGAATTCGAAAGAAAAGTTTTAAAAACTCGAATTTGGATCCAATATTTTGAAAACAGGAGTGCTGAATCTCGATGATGAGATGCAATGCAATGAAATGATATGTCGAATGCATGCAGTGATATGCAATGACATATAAAATGTAAACCCTGGATGAGGGACTTGAAGTCCCGGATCCTTGGCAAAGACCAAGAATTTGGAGATTTTCATCTGAGGATGAGCGTTGATAATTGAAATTGAGCCAAAATGAGGGTTGAATCTTGATTGTAGGATGAAATATTGAAATTTTTGTAAAAATTTGGGTTGTGAACAACCCTGGCTCAAATTTCGACCAGCTCGTTTCTTGAGGACTGCAGAGAGTGGGTCCTAGTGGAAAGAGGCAGGTGTTTGTGAATGATGGTGAAAATTTGAGGTGTTTACAGATGCCCCTCTTTGCTACTAAGCCGGTATAGGGCTGAGCTTAGTGGCAAAGAAAAACACACCAAATTTGGGCTATATAAAAAAAATGCCCGAGTTAGAAGGATCTTACTGGTTTTGAAGAAATTAGCCCTGACGGAAAATGGTAGATATGAAATGGAGAATGATGAAAAGAGTCTCATCTTGTAGAAGTGAAGTTCTGGTTTTGCCCTTAACCTGGATGGGATGAGAAATACCTCGTATAGAAATGAGGCTCATGCTTGACCCTTAATCTGATCAGAAGAATAAAATACCTCATCAGAATGAGGCTCAGGTTTAAACCCTTAACTTGATTGGGAAATGAAAATGATGGAATCCTCGACTGAAGAAACAATGATGGGACCTTCGGACTTCCGCACAATGAATCTGATAGAAGTTTTGCAAAAGGATGGAAATTAGGATCCCTAAAGCTTGAAAAGGGGTTGATTTTGGGCACCTCATTGCTGAGACTAAATAACTTTTGAATTTGATGACCTTTTGCGAGAAAATAATTGGTGGCTTAACCTCAAGCTAAAATTGGACTGTCTATGGTAGGACAGTGGAGACACAAAGAAGTGTGTGAATCTGAGAGCCCAAGCGCTCAGATTATACCAAAAGAAGGGAATGAATCTTGAAAACTCCCGTTATCAAGTCCTAAAGGGATGACAAAAGATGCCAGAATGTATCAAAAGCGAACAACAAGCTCTCACTTCACGTCAGGATAGCTAGAAAAATATTGTCAAAATGTTAAAAATTATTGTTGACTCAAAAATGATTTGAAAATGGTGCATATTGGTGGAAAAATATTCCCTCTTTTCTACCTGAAGTATTACCTTCAACTGGGCTTAACTTTGTAGAATTAAGATTCGAATTCAAATTACTTGCAATTGACTTTCTTTTAAGGAGGCTATCAATTTCCTTGATATGAACAGAAAAGAGTGAAAGTGCACTAGGATCGAGGCAACGAGCACTAGAGGGGGGGTGAATAGTGCTTTTAAAAAATTGAATGATTTGGCAAATCTCAAAGCAAACACACAAAGAACACAAGATTTTATCCTGGTTCGGTCAAACCCGACCTACATCCAGTCCCCAAGCAAAACCCGCTTGAGATTTTCCACTATCAACCTTGTAAACTACAAGATCACACAGATCATAACCGATCCCACTTTCAGTAACAATCCTACTGAAAGAAAACAACTCCTTTACACCAAAGAGTCCTTCTTTTTACACAAAAGAAATAACAACTTACAATACAACCTATGAGCCTTCCTTTTGAATGCAAATGAGATGCAATTGACTTTTGAGGTTGTTGAAACACTCTACTCATGAATTCACTATCTCTCAAAGTGATTTGAGTGAAAAACTGAAGTGAAAATATCACGTGAGTGAGAAAACAAATACTTGAATGAATAGGAGTGAAAAGTAAGAAGTAATTCAATATGATTCTATTGAATTTCATTGTTTTTGAGTGTAGAATGCACTCATATTTATAGTTAAAAGATTCCATACGTTGAGAGTATGAAAGGGTGTCAAAACTGTCCATTTTTGAATGATCAAAACGTTTGAAAAATGAAAAGACATGCCTTTTTTGAAGTTTCAGGAAAACGGCAAAATTAGTCGACTGAAACATCAGTTAGTCGACTAATAGTTAGTTATTAGTAGACTGACCGTTATCGTCGGTCGACTGATCTGTTAATCGAGCCGTTTGAAAATCTGAACTTTTTGAAATTTAGTCGACTTAAGAAAAGTTAGTCGACTGATAATATCATCAGTAGACTGAAAAACCTTTTAGTCGACTGCTGCTAAAATCTTCTGAAAAACAAACATTCTGTTCGGTCGACTGATAAAAAGCATTAGTCGACTGCTGCTAAATTTTTTTTTCAGAAAACACATGTTCTGTTCAGTCGACTGATAAAACCATTAGTCGACTGCTGCTAATTTTCCAGAAAACAGACATTCTATCCAGTCGACTGATAAAACCTTCGGTCGACTAATTTGACAAAAATGACTTTTTAGAAAATATGGCGCGAAAGGATTAGTCGACTGATAAGTCGATTGGTCGACTAATAAACATGAAAATTTAAGAAAAGAGTTTTCTAAAAAGTTTTTCAAAAGAGTTTCTTTTAGAAAAGTTTTTCTAAAGACTTTTAAGGTGAAATGCAACCTAAATATGCACTCTAAGTAAGGCTCTTACAAGAATCTAAGACTTTTAATGAATTAAACATTTACACACTAGTCTTTAAGGATTCTTCACCGAATTCTTCAATTTCTTCATAGCCTTAGCTGAAATGCAGTTGATTCTACTTGCTCATCATCAAAACCTTGTACTTGAAGTATCATGTATGGCTTCATTGTTGTAACAATCTCCCCCTTTTTGATGATGACAAACTTAATCAAAGATGAAGCATTTAGATGCATAGATGAAGATTTTACTCCCCCTATCAATATGCTGCAAAACATTAAAAGTTAGCACATTTAAAGCACATATATCACATATTGATTGGTTTGCATTTCCATTCATCATTTCTTCATGCATTTAGAAATACATTCATTCAAAGCTTTCTTTTTCTCTTAATTTTGCATTTCTCATGCAAGATCTCCTGTAATGTAATTGCTATCATCTTTTTCTCAAGATCTCCCTGCAATTTCAAAGTAATGCTATCTTTATCTTTTTCTCCCCCTTTTGTCAGAATAAAAAAGAGTAAGGGCAAAAATAGCATAAGCAAAATAGACTTTTAACTCGTATCTCTATTTTAAAACACGGCAAGAGAGTTCTGGCGTGTTTTGAAGATGTGCCAGTCACTGCAAGAGGATTCCGGCGTTTCAAGATCACGGCCAGAAGATTCCGGCGTCTCCCTGTTACGATAAGAAAATCCCGGCGATGATGTAGTCGAACGACACTCCGAGGGTTTTTCGGAAGAGAGAGAGGCAAGAGAGAAAGAGGGATTTAAGGGTTTCGTTTTTAAGAAAAAAACGAAAAGGTACGAAGTGAAACGATGCCTCTTTTTTTTTTTTTTAAAAAAATGGGTTTTAAAACAAATCCAAGGGGTGTCGGGTCCCTTCACTTAAAATTTTTTTTTTAAAAAAAATTTAGTCGACTAAAACTTTATCGGTCGACTAAAAAGTGCGACTTATTCTAAAAATATCATCAGTCGACTAAAAATATATCGATCGACTAATATGGTGCGATACATTCCAAAATATAAAACACCAGTCGACTAAAATTTTATCGGTCGACTAATATAGTGCGATTTTGAGATTTTGTTCAAAAATCAGCATTTTTATAAATCCAAAAATGACAAATACCTAGTTCTCTCCTAATTCTCATAAAATCTTCATTTTTAAGAGGTTTAGTGAAGATATCGGCATGTTGTTCTTTAGTGGAATTAAAATTTAACGAAATATCTCCTTTTTACACATGATCTCTTAAAAATGATGTCTAACTTCAATATGCTTAGTTCTTGAGTGCTGAATAGGATTTTTCGAAAGATTTATAGCACTAGTGTTATCACAATAAATAGTTGTTGTGGAGTAATTCAAACCAAAATCTTTTAAGGTCTGTTTCATCCAAAGTACTTGTGAACATGCTAAACTAGCCGCTATATATTCAGCTTCAGTTGTTGAGAGTGATACTGAATTTTGCTTTTTACTAAACCAAGAGACTAAGGAATTTCTCAAGAAATGACAAGTTCCACTAGTACTCTTGCAATCAGATTTACTTCCTGCAAAATCTGCATCACTATATGAAACTAAATCAAAGGAAGATGATTTTGGGTAAAACAAACCGAAATCTGAAGTATCTTTCAAATAACGAAGAATTTGTTTTACTGCAGTTAAATGAGATTCCTTTGGATTAGCTTGAAATCTTGCACACATACAAACACTAAACATAATATCAGGTCGACTAGCAGTTAAGTATAATAGAGATCCGATCATACCTCTGTAGAGCTTAGTATCTACACTTTTACCATTTTCATCTTTATCAAGAGAAGTAGTTGTACTCATAGGATTCCTTCTTGATTTCGATGAGTCCATCCCAAATCTCTTGAGAAGTTCTTTTGTATACTTAGCCTGATTGATGAAGATTCCTTCTTCAGTTTGCTTTATTTGAAGTCCAAGGAAGTAGTTTAATTCGCCCATCAAGCTCATTTCAAACTCTTCCTGCATAGCCTTAGCAAATTCTTTACAAAGAGAATCATTAGTAGAACCAAATATTATGTCATCAACATAAATTTGCACAATAAGAATATCTGAATTAAAATGTTTAATAAATAAAGTGGAGTCTACCCGACCAATGGAAAAACCAGATTGTTCTAAAAAATTTCGTAGTCTTTCATACCATGCTCTTGGTGCTTGTTTGAGTCCATACAGAGCTCTTTTCAATTTGTAGACCTTTTCTGGATATTTCTCATTTTCAAAGCCTGGAGGTTGCTCTACATAAACTTCTTCATTGATGTGTCCATTTAAGAATGCACTCTTAACATCAATTTGATATAACTTGAAGTTCATGTAACTAGCAAAAGCAAGCATCATACGAATTGACTCTAATCGAGCCACTGGTGCATAGGTTTCATCAAAATCTATGCCTTCTTCTTGATTATAGCCTTGTGCCACTAGCCTTGCTTTGTTACGAATGACTTCACCATTTTCATCCAGCTTATTTCGGAAGACCCATCTTGTTCCAATTACTGGATGATCCTTTGGTCTATCAACTAGATCCCAAACATCATTCCTAGTAAATTGGTTAAGTTCTTCAGACATGGCTAAAAGCCAAAATTCATCATCACATGCCTCATTGATATTCTTTGGTTCTAATTTAGATATGAAAGCAACATTTGCAATATATTTTTCTAACTGCCTTCTAGTTTGGACACCACTCTTTATTTCACCAATAACTTGTTCATGTGGATGATTAGGAATTTCTTTCCAAACCGGTTGAAGAGGAATATTTTCTTGAGAAGTACTCTCTATCAAGGGTTCTTCTTGAAGTATTGCTTCTTCTTCTTCGCTTAGAGGAATAACCTGCTCACAATTCTCATCAAATGCAACATGTAGAGATTCTTCAATACAAGATGTTCTTTTATTGAAAATACGATATGCTTTACTTCTAGAAGAATATCCAAGAAATATTGATTCATCTGATTTTAAATCAAACTTATCAAGATTATCTTTGGTATTTAACAAGAAACATTTACTACCAAAAATTTTGAAATATGAGATCTTTGGTATACGATCATAATACAATTCAAAACATGTTTTATGTAAAATTGGTCGAATAAGAACATGATTTAAGACATAACATGCTGTATTAATTGCTTCATCCCAAAAATATTTTGGTAAATTTTTATCTTGAAGCATGGTTCTAGCACATTCTTGCAAAGTTCTATTCTTTCTTTCAACAACTCCATTTTGTGGAGCCGCTCTAAGAAAAGCAAAGTTGTGAGAGATACCATGTAAATCACAAAACTTTAGAAAAGATTCATTTTCAAATTCACCACCATGATCACTACGAATTTTAATAATAGATGTAGATTTTTCATTTGTAATTCTTCTACAAAGTTTAGAAAATTCTGAAAAAGCATCATTTTTGCTTTTTAGAAAAATCACCCATGTAAACCGAGAATAATCATCTACTATAACAAAAGCATACTTGCTACCATTCAAACTTTGAATTCTAGATGGTCCAAATAGATCTAAATGTAAAAGTTCAAGAGGACGTTTTGTTGAAACTATATCTTTTGCTTACCCCTTTGACAAGCATCACATAAGTGATCCTTTTTATATGGTATTCTAGGTAGGCCTCTTACAAGATCATTCTTGGATAATTTTGAAATAATTTTAAAGTTAACATGTCCAAGTCTCTTATGCCATAACCATTGAATTTCATTTGAAACAATAAGACATTTTTCATTAAAAGAGGGTAATTCATCTAGATATAGTTCATACACATTGTTTCTTCTTTTACCTTTAAAAATGATCTTTTTAGATTAAAAATCAGAAATTAAGCATAAATCATTTTCAAAAGTGTTATCATCGCAAAATTTTACTTTTGCAAATCAAACTGACCTTTGAAAAAGATTTTTGAAAATAACTCGCCTCCGTTTTTAAAATGCGGGAAAATTCCGTAGAATGGGACTCGCCTGTCGGTACGAGGTTCAACCGTTCCTGCCACCTTTAACACGGGTAATTGATTCAACTTGTCTAAATCATATTCTAATTTCTAAATGCACATAGAATCACGCATGTGCTATGAATTTTTAGAAAATGCACATTTTGAAAACATGATGTTTGCTTTGAATGATTGAAATATTTAGAAAATGTAAATCTTGGAAATGATATCACATGAAAAATCGTGAAATGGGATTTTGAAATATACTTCTGAGAGAAGTAAAAATCGATTTTGAGGAAATCCTTGACATTTGGTGAAAATCGATTCTGAGAGACTTGGTTTCTCTGAATTCAAACTTTGAAATTGAAATTCTAACTTAGAAAATTTGAATTTGGAACTTGGGAAATACTTGAAATATTCTTTGAAATTCAATGCTTTTGGGAAAATCGATTTTTGCTATAAGACTTAGGAGATTTTGAGAAAATGAACTTCTTTGAATTGAGATTGGAATTGGCAAATGCATGAAATGAATGAATATGATTTTGAGGAATTGAGAAATACTTTTTGTATTTTTGAGAAATGCAGTGCATTTTTGAAGTTAGCCTAAGAGTGTAGGCTGAATGTGGCTAATGTGAAGATCATAAATCTAAGTATCATTCGTATTCTGACTATGGCCATAAATACAAATTCCACCAAGTTTATAAACTTCATAGAAGCTAGTGCATGTGCCATTCGTGTAGACCATGGTGAATTTGTAAAAATATGCATGAATCATCATCCATCACACATTAAAATTATAAAAATAAGCTATATGCAATGCAACCTAAGCTAAGCAGGAAATGTAAGTTCTTATTCCAAAGTTTAATTACAAGTTACATCACTATTGAAATTTAAATACATGAAAAGTAAAGTCTTCAATGTACCTGCAAAACTAGAGAACTTGGTTAATGAATATATGTTGGCTTTTCTAGATTTATCCAACAATATCAGGAAATTGTTGGATTTTGCTAGATATAAGCCTCTTCCTTGATTCTCTTAAATAAAAATGATAAAGTATGAAATAAAATTGAATAAATAAGGAAGATAAAATATGAAATTTCGAAATTGGGGTCCAAATGACCAAAATACCCCTAATAACAAGACTATGGCTTTGAAATTAGAGTTTTTAGAAAGATATTTGATAAAATGCAAGTTTTGAAATTTGAATGAAATAAACTCAAACCAAATATGCTATGACATGATTAAAAATATGAAATTAGAGCTAGGGATTTCGAAATTTAGGTCAAATGACCAAATTGCCCCCGATAGCAAGACTATGGCCTTGAAATCAGGGTTTTTAGAAATAGATTTTTGGGAAAAACTTAGGTTTTATGCACTAAATGAAATCAAATGAGCACAAAATTAAACCCAAAGCATCCTAATATGATTATGAACATGATTAAACCCTAAAAATATATGCTTATGCACGAAAATCCAATAATATCACAAAAACTGTGATTTTAGCAGTGTTTTGGATCTTTCAGGAACCCAGTTTTGCAATTTGCTTAATTCAGCCATCAAATGGATTCCAAAATCCATAAAAATTGGTACCTGCACTTGTTATAACCCTAATGTCGAATTGGAATTATAAAAATAATTTTTTGACATTAAATTAATCCGAAAATTGCATTAAACCCTAAAATATTCTATTTTTGACCTAATTCACCAACCAGTCTCAGTCCAAGACCTGAACCAGGGGACAAATCTCCATGGAAATTTATGAAATTTTACAGAGACTAACTAGAAAGGAAAACAGAGATTTCCCAATTTATAGATTGGAAAAATCATCTCCGGTTAGGGAGAAACCCTTCCGGCAATCTGAGCAAAAATATATCACTCTTAACAGGGATTAAAACAGCTATTCCAGATTGAAAATACAGGAATAAATAGCAATCCTAAATAAAAATTTCTGAAATTTTAGTGATGAACAGTAGACAGAAAAATAACAATACTCACTTTTTATAGATCTAAAATCGGATCTGTGGTTTGGGATTTATGACTAACACAAGTATGATTAGGGTTTTGGTAAACCCTAACGAGTTTTAAAATTAAAAACAGATTCTCTAAAATAAGAAAAATACTAAACAATGATAAAAAAATCCGAAAATTTCACAGAAGACAGATCTAATCAATGTGAATCCATAGAATTTTACAGATCTAAAATCGGATATAAGATAAGAGCAATATCATCACAGCAAGTTACCTTCTTGATTTTAACCACGATTTTAAAGCTTTAAAAACCCGATTTGATGTCTGATTTTTTTGACAGGGTTCCCGAGATCCAAAACCTCTGATTTTTCTACAGTAACTCAATAACTCATGCATGCATCACATATAAAAAAATCAGAAATAAACAATGAGTGCTTCAATCCGAAATAACATCATCTTTACTGTTCTAAACCTAGAACACACAGAAATTTAAGAAACTTGACAAACCATGCATTAACTACTGTAAATAAATAAAATAAACCATAAAACAATAAATAAAACTTATTTTTATGCTATAGAACGTAAAACAAACATGAATAAACCATGAAAATAAAATAAAAACAGGGAATCAATGGCTGGAATTTGATATCACCTTTAAAACATAGATTTAACCCATTAAAAAGGGTAAATCATATATTTTATTGGTTAATAATGCAAAGAATCATATTAAAATCACTTCTAATGGATTAAAATCTCTGTAAATCATCCAAAACAGGGTTATATCACCTTCTTGTATTGTTCTTGCTGATTCGTGATGGTTCTTGAGGTTGAATCCATGGTTTAATCCATGAAGATGATGGTACCAATGGCTAAATCATGTTTAAAACAATGAAAAACATTAAATAAAAACTAAAAATTAGAGAAAATAGTTACCTTGAGGTTCCTGCAATGGAGGAAGGGATGGAGAGGAGAGAGAAGCTCCAAGAATCCAAAGGAAAACCAATTTTGAAAAATCGACCCCCTATAGCCTTCTATTTATAAAAAAAATTTAGGTTAAAAATTAAATGTTTTAAAAAAATTGGACTCTTCTAAGGGGGGCGATTTTGGGGTGGAGTTACCTAACTACCCCTAGTCTAAATTATCCTATTTAATACCTAATTAACCCCTAGACTCTCCTAAAAAATCCCCAAATGTAATGCCACTTGGCATTTTCTCACATTGGGTTTTTTAAAACACCTTTAAAAACCTTTAAAAACACTAGTTTTAAAAACTAACTTTCAAAATGAGTTTTTCAAAATGGTTTTGACTCTTCTAAACCTCTAACACTAACCAAGACATCAACTAACCCTAGTCTAGCCCTGACTTACTCAAATATGGCGCCACCCCCCGAGTGGGCCCTACTTGAGTTTTTCAAAAAGTGATTTTAAAACTTGAAATTGAAGGAGTTTTCAAAAGGATTTTCAAAAGCAATTTTAAAATTAGAAATTTTGAAATGGCATAGGGTTCTAACTGAATTAGAATCCCTCTGGATATGGTGCCAACTGAGTGGGCCCACATCGAGTTTTAGAAATTTTGAAATAAACACTGAAAATGGCTTTGAAAAAGGGTTAAAATTGACATTTGAAATTCAAGATCTTTGAAAATAGGGTCTCAAGCGAACTGGAACTCCGAGTTAGAGTCCTGAACTCTTAGGACTCTGAAATTTTAGATTTTAAAAGCCAAATGAAAGAATTTTCAAAAAGATTTTATCAAAAATGATGAAATAAGTCAAAAAACACAGTCAGGGTTAGACTCCTAACTCAACCGAACTCTAAAATAGAGTTTTGAACTAACTGGACTCTGTAAAATGACCTAAATTTCGAAAACAAACGAAAAAGATTAAAAATGGAAGTAATACAGACTTCAAAACAGACTCCTGACCGGATCAGGTCTCTGAGACAGAGTCCTGATCGGACTGAAACTTTCAAAATTTTGAGAAATTTGATGAATAGAGGAATTCAGAAGCGACACCACCTCAATGGGTCTCATCTGTGAATTGAAATCGATTAAAATTTGAATTTGAAATGAATCCAGATTGTTTCCTTGAGAAAATATTTTGAAATATAAAGTCCTGGGGTTGGAAAATGACAGAGTATTGAATAAAGACCCAGGTTTTGAAATTGATTTTGAAATAAAAGCTTTAAAACTCAAATCTGGATTGAATGTTTTGAAATAAGAGTGCTGGATCTCGAAAATGAGATGCAATGACCTGCAATGCTATGCAATGACATGCAATGCTATGCAGAATACATGCAATGACATGCAATGATCTGTAATGACTTATGAAATGGACAAACACTGGATGAGGGTGAAAATTTGGGGTGTTTACAGATGCCCCTCTTTGCTACTAAGCCGGTTGTGAGCCGAGCTTAGTGGCAAAGAAAACATACCAAATTTGAACCATAAAAATGCCCCAGTTAGATGGGTCTGACTCGGTATGAAAGAATTTATTCAAATGATGATGGTAGATATGAAATGGGGAATAAGGAGAAAATTTTACTTCAAAAAGAAATGAGATTCAGGTTTTGCCCTTAACCTGGATGGGACAGAAAATACCTCGTGTAGAAACGAAGCTCAGGTTTGACCCTTAACCTGACCGGGCGGAAAATGAAATACCTCATCAAAGGAGGCCCAGGTTTATACCCTTAACCTGATCGGGCGGAAAATGAAATACCTCATCAAAGGAGGCCCAGGTTTATACCCTTAACCTGATTGGGCAGAAAATGGAATACCTCATCAAATGAGGCTCAGGTTTATACCCTTAACCTGATTGGGCAGAAAATGGAATACCTCATCAAAGGAGGCTCAGGTTTATACCCTTAACCTGATTGGGCAGAAAATGGACGGAATCCTCGAAAGAAGAGACCGTGATGAAACCTTCGGATTTCCGCAAAATGAATCCAATAAGGGTTTTGCAAAAGGAAGGAAATTGGGGTCCCTAAAGCTTGAAAAGGGATTGATTTTGGGCGTCTCATTGCTGAGACTAAATAGCTTTTGAAATTGTCTTTTGCTGAAATTGGTGGCTTAACCTCAAGCCGAAATTGGACTGTCTATGGTGGGACAGTGGGGACACAGGGAAGTGTGCGAATCTGAGAGCCCGTGCGCTCAGATTATACCAATAGAAGGGAAGGAATCTTGAAAACTCCCGTAATCAAGTCCTAAAAGGGATAACAACTGATGTCAGGATGCACCAAAGATGAACCTCAAGCTCTCGCTTCACGCCAGGATAGCTAGAAAATATTATCAAAATGTTGAAAATTGTTGTTGATTCAAAATAATTGAAAATGATGCACTTTTTTTTTGAAAGTATTCCCTCTTTTCTACCTGAAGTATTAACTCCGACTGGGCTTAACTCCGTAGAATCAAGATTCGAATTCAAATTGCTTGCGATTGGCTTTCTTTCAAGGAAGCTATCAATTTCCTTGATATGGACGGGAAAGAAAGTATTCTTGATATTGCGAGAGCTATTGGTGAAAGAATATTGATAAAAGAATTTCACAAAATTAAAGAAGATTCTTGATAGACTTGGCAGTCTGATATCCTGGGATTCTTTTCTCATGATGATCTTTCTGCACTCTTTTTTTTTTAGCAGATTGGAGCTCTCTTGGATTTTTTGGGAATTACATCATCCTTCATTTTGGAGATGTCCTGACTTTTCTCTCTTTTTTTTTTTCTTGGGAAGGGTACGTCACAAACTCCTTCATCTCAGAGATGTTCCGATCCTTCTTTTCTCTCAGGGATTATCTTGATAGTTATTGGCTTATTGGTTGGGAATCTCTTGATGATAGCTAGAATCAAATATCTTTTAGGGTTTGTCGGTAGGCTCATCACACTTGCCTTCATCTCGACGGTGATCTGAACTTTCCCTGGAAGGATCCGTCACAAACTCCGTCATCTTGGAGATGATCCAAATCTTCTGTGGCCCCGGGGGTCGACTCGCTTAATTCGCCTTCATCTTGACGACAATTGAGAGATCCCTTTTGCAGATATTTAATTGCAGCTTAGGTGATTGAGGAGATATGGAAATTGAGTGGATTTTTCTTTATCACCCAGGATATTTCGACTGCTTTATTTTTCAAGAATGGTCTTTAAAAATGTGCCATTGACTGTGATCAATATCAATCACTCATGGCTTTGCAATAACATTGAATTCTCTTTGCTGGCCATATCGCAGATTTATTCTTCATCCTTTTGGTTGGCCAATAGAAAGATTTTGAACTTTAAATCCTTTTTCGCGAAAGCATTGCCCTTTCGGAAGTAATACTGGGGGTATTCTGAGGTAATAATTTTGTGCAATAAAGATTTTTGAAATCAACAAATATTTAATGACAAATTGACAAAATTTTCTTGAAATCCTTTTGTGAAAGCGAGCATTTGAAGCACAACGCAACACATCCATGACAAAAATTCTCTTCTCCTTTCCCCAAAGGAGAAGATTCAGAAATTGGAATTGGGAATTACTCCTCTCTTCCCTGAAGAGGAGGTGTTTGCAAAATGAACTTTCGAAGAGAAATTAAGCTTTCGTCAAAACTTCCTAACATTAGGCTTCTCTTATGGAAAGGGGGCCGGAATTGGTGAGGTTGGTAAATTGGTCATGAAGGAACGAGTTCATCACACTCTCCCTGAAAAGAGGGTCCTTCATGATGAAATGGCCTAGTCTGAAATTATGGGGCCACAAGGAAAGCAAGTCTCCGTCGAGTCTCTCCCTATAAAAAGGGTTCCTTGTGTGAAATTTGGAATTTTGTTTTGCAAACGGTTTACAAAGACACGAGTCCCTTCAAACACTCCCTAAAAAGGGGCTAAGTGAACGAATTGGATAGCATGCGAAAAGAGCGAGCTCCCTCGAACTCTCCCTATACAAAGGGTCTCTCGCAAGAGAAAATGATTGAAATTGGTATTGGGTGACTCAAAAGGGTCAAATTTTGGAAATTGGAATTTTGAAATTTGATATTTGAAATTGGAAAATTGGAAATTAGAAATTTGGAAATTTGGAAATTTGGAAATTGATAATTGGAAATTGGAAATTTGGAAATTGAAAATTTGGAAATTTGGAAATTGATCAGCACGAGGACTGAACTCAAGAGGTCGACTGACATGACACGAGTGCTCGATTTTGAAAAGATACCTGCATGCATACTGGTTTAAAAATGTACCAGTTTGGATACTGGATTTTGGAAGATTACCAGTACGAGCGCTGGATTTTGAAAGATTTCTAGTACGAGCGCTGGATTTTAAAAGGTTACCAGTACGAGCGCTGGATTTTAAATGGTTACCAGTACGAGCGCTGGGTTTTGGAAATTTACCAACACGAACACTGGATTTTGAAAGTTTACCAGCACGAACACTGGATTTTTTTGAAAGTTTACCAGCACGAACACTGGATTTTTGAAAGTTTACCAGCACGAACACTGGATTTTTTTTAAAGTTTACCAGCACGAACACTGGATTTTTGAAAGTTTACCAGCACGAACACTGGATCCTGAAGAATTACTAATTGATTTTGATGGAAAATTTTCAGTCTTCACCCTCACGACGACTCGGACAACTGTCGGGGTCTCAGGATTTATCCCTTATCCTGAATGGGTAATCGATGCTAATGCAAATTGATGCAGACGAATGCGAATGAATGCACGCAAATGCAAATGAATGTAAATGGGTGCACAGGCGTGCACAAGTGCGTGAAATGAGAGATTTGTTTATCCTGCATGCATACGGAATATTTGTAGATAAAAACAAAATTTTAAAATGCCCCAGTGTAACTGGGAAAAGAATTTTGATCATTATTGAAGAAAATTTGGAAGGATTACAAAGAATAGAGAATTGTTCAAGTATAGAATTTTTTCAAATGTCGAGCATTGATGGGATCTGGTAATTCTATTCCATCAGCATTGATGAGTCGATATGAATTGCGAGGTAGTGCCTCTTTGACAACATAAGGACCTTCCCAATTTGGCGACCATTTGCCACCCGGGCGATGCCTGAGATAAGTTGTTGATCTGAGCACTAGATCATTGACCCGAAATTTTCTCTCAATGACAGATTTTGCATATTGTCGGGCTATCCTCTGGCGATAGGATTGAGCATGCTCTGCTGCTCTGAGCCTTCTTTCATCAAGCAAATCAAGCTGTACCAGTTGCTGTTGCTGATACTGATCAAGAGGTAATTCTAGAAGTGATGCAAATTTCAGAGCAGGTTTCTGGACATGTAGAGGCAGTACTACTTCAGTTCCGTAGACAACTTCTGACGGAGTAGCATTCGTTGGAGTTCGAATGGTGGTTCTGTATGCCCATAATGCGTCATGAATCTTTTCATGCCAGTCACGGCCCATTTCTAAAGTTCGCTCCAGTATTCGAATCAGAATCTTGTTGGTGGCCTCTGCCTGACCATTCCCTTGAGGATAATAAGGAGCGGAAAAATGATGATGAATTCTGAATTTTGAGCAGAATGTCCTCATTCTCTCATCTCTCATTCTTGAAATGACTGCCATTATCCAACACAATATCATGCGGTATACCGAAGCGGCAAAGGATATTCTTATGGATGAAAGAAACCACGTGTCGACCTTCTACTGTGCGTAGAGTGACTGCTTCTACCCATTTAGTAAAATATTCTATTGCGGCAAGAAAGTATTTATGACCATTGGAGGCTGAAGGAGTGATGGGGCCTACAACATCGAAAGCCCACATGGAAAATGGCCATGGCGAGACGACAGATTGCAAGTATGTCGCTGGCGCATGAATGGAAGGCGCATGAATCTGACATTGAACGCACTTCTTTACAAAACGATAGCAATCTTGTTCCTGCTCGGATGATTTGTTTGACGAGAGTCTGATAGCCAACATGGCCATCGCGAATGCCTTCATGTGCTTCTTGCACGACTTCTTTGGCTTCTTCTTCGTCCAAACATCTGGAATATTCAAAACTGAATCCACGACGATAAAGGACGTCGGCAAGAATAAAATATCGAGCAGACATGCGTTGAATTGCTCGCTGCTCTCTCTTTGATAATTCTGGAGGAAATTCGCCAGTTTTAATGGAATTTTTGATATCATGATACCAAGGCTTCTTCTTCTGCTCAGCCTGGTTTATCTGCTCGACTGGAACGAAAGCGGGTTGATCAAGTCTGCCAATTTCAAATGAGCGACAAGATTCTCCACTCCTGAAAGACATGATGGATCCCAGATTGGCTAAACTGTCTGCAACTTGGTTGGAGTCTCTTTTGATATGAAAAAGTTGGAATTCTTCGAATTTGTTGGCAAGAGCTGAGACAATCTTCTGGTAAGGAAGTAGTTTCTGATCTTTCACTTGCCATTCGGCCAGAACTTGATTGACGATTAACAAAGAATCGCCATAAGCATGCACTCTTTTGACATTGAAGTCCTGTAGAATTTTCAGACCTTGTATCAAAGCTTCATACTCGGCCATATTATGAGTGCACTGAAAATCCAGTTTAAGAGAAAAGGGAATCATCTCCTTCTCTGGTGTAATTAGAAGAATTCCGATTCCTATGCCTGCCATATTCTTGGAACCGTCGAAGAATAAATTCCAAATTGAGGATTGTTGAATATTGCAGATCCGCTCATTGGGGAAATCATCCCCAGCTTTAACATCCTCTGCTAGGGGAAAATCTGCTAATTGGTCTGCAATTGCTTGGCTTTTGATAGATTGCTGAGAGACATATTGCAAGTCGTATTGCATTGATAGGACTTGCCATTTGGCAATTCGTCCGCTGAGAAATGGTTGTTCAAGAACGTACTTGAGAGGATTTAATTTAGATAGAATCTTGACTTCAGACGCCAATAGATAATGTCTCAATTTCTGACACATCCATACCAGAGCTAAACATGTCTTCTCTATCTGAGAGTATTTCTTCTCGTAATCAATAAAGGTCTTGCTCACATAGTAAATGGCATGTTCTATCAAGCTGCCTTCTTCGTATTGTGCCAAGAATCCGCCGCAAGCAACTTGATTAACTAAAATGTATAGCAATAGGGGTTTCCCTAATTCTGGCGGCTTTAAAACAGGAGGATTGAGAAGATATTTCTTGATGCGTTCGAACGATTGCTGATACTCTGGTCCCCATTCAAACTTCACTCCTTTTCTGAGCAAATGATTGAAAGGCTCACATCTCATGGCCAAATTAGAAATGAATCACCGAATTGATTGCATGCATCCTTGAAGGCTACACAATTCTTTGAGATTAGTCGGAGGCGGCATGCCAATGATAGCCTTGGCCTTAGCAGGATCCATCTCTATCCCCTTCTTGCTGACTAAGAAGCCTAGCAACTTGCCAGATTCGACTCCAAAAACACATTTTTGTGGATTGAGTCTTAGCTTGTAAAGAATGAGCCGCTTGAAAACTTGATCGAGGGCTTCGATGTGATCTTCCTCTTCTTTGGATTTTACTAGAATATCATCAACATATGCATCCATGATTTTGTGCATCTGATCATGGAATATAACGGCCATAGCGCGCTGATAAGTGGCTCCAGCATTCTTGAGCCCAAAAGGCATGACTGTATAACAGAAAGTGCCCCATGGCGTGGTAAAGGATGTTTTGGATTGGTCACGAGCGGCCAACTTGATTTGATTATATCCGGAGTATCCGTCCATAAAGGAAAACATAGCATGCCCGGCTGTGCTATCGACTAGGAGATCAATGTTTGGGAGCGGATAGTCATCCTTCGGAGTGGCTTTATTGAGATCACGGAAGTCGATACAGATTCGCACTTTCCCATTCTTTTTAGGAACTGCTACGATATTCGCCAACCAATCCGGATAATCAATTGCTCGAATGAATCCTGCTTTAAGCAGATCCTCAAGTCCTTCCTTGACCTGTTGCTCGATTCGAGGATCCATTTTTCTCAACTTCTGCTTGACTGGTTTCGCCTCAGGCTTCAAAACGAGGCGATGTTCCACCAATTTCGGATCTAAACCTGGCATATCCTCATAAGTCCATGCGAATACTTCTTCATGCTGCTTGAGGAAATTAGTGAGCCTTTCTTTGTCTCCTGGGCTCAAACCACTGCCAATTTTGAGAATTCTAGGATCGTCTTCTGGTCCGATATTGATATCCTCAGTCGGATCTTGAACCAAGGATGATGGCTCATCTTGCCTCTGAATCGATGCAAATTCTGGCAGTTCCTGAAGAGCTGAATCGAACTCTGCGGGTTCTTCTGACTGCTTTGCAGTTTGACTACATTCTGCTCTTATTCTGACCTGATGAATTACTGTTGATTTCGAACAAGCTTTTGGATTAAAGACGAGCTTCTTGATAGATCGGGAAGACATTCTGAAAATTGGAGGATAAATTGATTTAGGGAAATTGCTCATCATGAAATAAATTGCTTTTATTGAAAATAATTTGAAAGATAAAAGAGCAAAATGATTTCAATTTTGTGGAGATTTAATACTGAGGAATAAAGAGACAAATGGTACCAAGATAGACAAAGGAAACTGGCAACTTTATTGAAAGATAGAATTAATCAAAATGACAATGATGAAAATGAAATGGGATATCATCCCGATAACAGAATAGAGAAAGAAAGACAAAGGAATTCTTCTAATGTGCTCCCTTAATGAAAACAGTCCCTTTCTGAGACCTTCGACCATTAAAGCCCAATCTGGCTCTTTTAGGGCAGTGCTGAGGAATCACTGGTTCAAGACGACCATCTTCATTTTTGCCTAGGCCTCGAAAAGGCTGGTAGCCATGCTTTACTAGTAAATCAAATCCTTTTTTAGCCTTCATAAATTGGGAGAATAGGGGATGACCCTTAAGAGTGTTGTAATCAATTCGTCCTCCAATCTTGAAGAACTGTGGACCTCCCCATCGGGTCGTAGCTACTGTATGTTCGGGCTGCTCTGTCGTCTGCATTATTCCTGAATCCTCTTCGAAGCTGACCTCTTCAATACCCCTAATGCTAGGGATATCAGTAGTGAAAGAGGGCCTGGGAACCATGGGCTGTGCTAGCCTCTGCTCCGGATCTTCGCCTAAGACTGTCGTGATCATACCACCTTTTGACCACTTGATGCATTGATGCAGAGTAGACGGTACTGCGTTTGTGTTGTGGATCCATGGTCTCCCGAGAAGTAGATTATAAGTGGGCGGCACATTGACCACGTGAAAGAGAATTGAATGGACCGAGTAGTCCATGAAGATCTCTAGGAATATTTTTCCTTTCGCTGTTTGGCCATGATTGTCAAACCCATAAATGGTGATTGGATCTGGAATGTATTCTTCTTCTTTTATGCCCAAAGCTTTGGCGGTCATTTCCAGACATATATTGAGGCTGCTGCCTCCATCGATCAGCACATGAGGAACTGTCATCTCTCTGGTTCGAACCACAACATACAAGGCATTGTTGTGAAATACATGAGGTTTAGGGAGATCCTCATCAGAGAAAGTAACTGGAGCATTAGTCATGGCCTGATTGACTATATGGGCCATGTCTTCAGGAGTTGTGCTTGGTTTCACCTTGATTTTTTGTAGCAGATCATTCAACACCTGCTGATGCTTGGCGGAGGCTTGAGTTAAGTCCAAAATTGAGACATTTGATAATGCTGTAATAGGCTTTAGAGTTGATGTCTCGCTTTTCTTTGTGGTGGACTTAATGAGATGCTTAGGGAGCCATGGCATACTTCTGGCTACCTCGGGAGATATCCCAGCGGACTTGTCAGACACTTTCAATTTGCCGAAAGCTGAAATAAGGTCCCTTAAGAGTGCTGTAATCAATTCGTCCTCCAATCTTGAAGAACTGTGGACCTCCCCATCGGGTCGCAGCTACTGTATGTTCGGGCTGCTCTGCCGTCTGCATTATTCCTGAATCCTCTTCGAAGCTGACCTCTTCAATACCCCTAATGCTAGGGATATCAGTAGTGAAAGAGGGCCTGAGAACCATGGGCTGTGCTAGCCTCTGCTTCGGATCTTCGCCTAAGACTGTCGTGATCATACCACCTTTTGACCACTTGATGCATTGATGCAGAGTAGACGGTACTGCGTTTGTGTTGTGGATCCATGGTCTCCCGAGAAGTAGATTATAAGTGGGCGGCACATTGACCACGTGAAAGAGAATTGAATGGACCGAGTAGTCCATGAAGATCTCTAGGAATATTTTTCCTTTCGCTGTTTGGCCATGATTGTCAAACCCATAAATGGTGATTGGATCTGGAATGTATTCTTCTTCTTTTATGCCCAAAGCTTTGGCGGTCATTTCCAGACATATATTGAGGCTGCTGCCTCCATCGATCAGCACATGAGGAACTGTCATCCCTCTGGTTCGAACCACAACATACAAGGCATTGTTGTGAAATACATGAGGTTTAGGGAGATCCTCATCAGAGAAAGTAACTGGAGCATTAGTCATGGCCTGATTGACTATATGGGCCATGTCTTCAGGAGTTGTGCTTGGTTTCACCTTGATTTTTTGTAGCAGATCATTCAACACCTGCTGATGCTTGGCGGAGGCTTGAGTTAAGTCCAAAATTGAGACATTTGATAATGCTGTAATAGGCTTTAGAGTTGATGTCTCGCTTTTCTTTGTGGTGGACTTAATGAGATGCTTAGGGAGCCATGGCATACTTCTGGCTACCTCGGGAGATATCCCAGCGGACTTGTCAGACACTTTCAATTTGCCGAAAGCTGAAATAAGGTCCCTTAAGAGTGCTGTAATCAATTCGTCCTCCAATCTTGAAGAACTGTGGACCTCCCCATCGGGTCGCAGCTACTGTATGTTCGGGCTGCTCTGCCGTCTGCATTATTCCTGAATCCTCTTCGAAGCTGACCTCTTCAATACCCCTAATGCTAGGGATATCAGTAGTGAAAGAGGGCCTGAGAACCATGGGCTGTGCTAGCCTCTGCTCCGGATCTTCGCCTAAGACTGTCGTGATCATACCACCTTTTGACCACTTGATGCATTGATGCAGAGTAGACGGTACTGCGTTTGTGTTGTGGATCCATGGTCTCCCGAGAAGTAGATTATAAGTGGGCGGCACATTGACCACGTGAAAGAGAATTGAATGGACCGAGTAGTCAATGAAGATCTCTAGGAATATTTTTCCTTTCGCTATTTGGCCATGATTGTCAAACCCATAAATGGTGATTGGATCTAGAATGTATTCTTCTTCTTTTATGCCCAAAGCTTTGGCGGTCATTTCCGGACATATATTGAGGCTGCTGCCTCCATCGATCAGCACATGAGGAACTGTCATCCCTCTGGTTCGAACCACAACATACAAGGCATTGTTGTGAAATACATGAGGTTTAGGGAGATCCTCATCAGAGAAAGTAACTGGAGCATTAGTCATGGCCTGATTGACTATATGGGCCATGTCTTCAGAAGTTGTGCTTGGTTTCACCTTGATTTTTTGTAGCAGATCATTCAACACCTGCTGATGCTTGGCGGAGGCTTGAGTTAAGTCCAAAATTGAGACATTTGATAATGCTGTAATAGGCTTTAGAGTTGATGTCTCGCTTTTCTTTGTGGTGGACTTAATGAGATGCTTAGGGAACCATGGCATACTTCTGGCTACCTCGGGAGATATCCCAGCGGACTTGTCAGACACTTTCAATTTGCCGAAAGCTGAAATAAGGTCCATCTTCTGGGCCTTGGACCGAGCCTGCTGCAATACCAGGACTTGATGCTGAGCTTGCATGTCATTTTCAGAGCATGGCCTGATATGCTCCTGTGGTTGAAACGACTGTTCGGTGATGACTACTGTAGAATGACGAGGAAATGGCTCTTTTAGAATATCTATATTTTCATCTTCCGTGCCTTCTACCAGAAGATTTTTATCAATAAGGTCCTGAACAATATTCTTCAGAACAAAGCAGTTCTCACTATTGTGCCCCACTGTTCTGTGGAACTTGCAGAATTGGTCTTTGAATTTTCCCATAGGAACGGGAGGATCGGCCAGCCTTGGCAACTTGACCATCTCCTTGGTCAACATGTACTCGAGCACAGTCTCGAGTGATTGATCTAATGGAGTGAATTTCCTGTCATAGCTCCATCCTTCATGCTTCACTTTTTCTCTGGGTTTTGGTCCCTGCTCCAGCTGAAGCGGCTTATTGAATTGCGGGATCGACTTCCCTTTCTGATCATTCATGTTTGAACCTTCTGCCCCATAACAGAAGTCTCTATTCTGCCCCTTGCGATGATTCCATTTATTATTATTGACAGAATTAGTAAAGTGAGTCTTCTTCTTTGACTTGTTCTGGCCGCTGTTCTTGGTGAAAGTGAAACCTTCATAGAAGCCATTCTCCAGACTTAATTCGAGCCATTCGGCTCACTCTGTTAATTCAATAAAGGTTCTGGATGGTGCGGTGGAGATGAGGCCTTTCAGAGGCTGCGAGAAATTGCTTAGAATTAAGGACAAATCAAGCCCCTCTGATATGGGATCTCTCATTTTATTACAAGCTGACCTCCAGCAGTGGATAAAATCTCGGGCCTTTTCATTTTCTCTCTGTTTCAGGCCACAGAGGTGGCTGAGGGTCGGGAGTGCCTCACCGTTGAATAAAAAGCGCTCAATAAACAAATTGACCACTTTATCAAACTCTTTCAGCTCTATGGGATTAATATGCTCTGAATACCATTTTGCTGCAATACCCTCCAAACTGCGAGGGAAACAAAGAAATAAGGCCCTGTTATTCCTCCTGAACTTGGACCACTCTGCGAAGAAAAGGGCGAGGTGCGCCTTTGGATCACCCGAACCATCAAACTTAATGAATTTCTTGGGGAGGTTATCGAGATCATCATCCCCATCCAATCCATCATAGAAGTCTTCGCTGGTGATGATTTTCTTGCCCTTGTCGCGGGCCTGCAGATCCTTAACCATTTTCATCACATCTTTCAGTTGTGACTGCGTAGGGTCGTCAACAGACTGATTCTTGGATTTGTAAGCTGACCCCTGACCCTGAGTCGACCTTCTGAATTCATATTTATTTTCACATTCCTTGTCAGCATCGTCAGCTGATTCTGACTCATCAGATATTTCCTCGTGATGACTCTGCTTTTTGCTGATCTTCACATTCTTGACGGCCTGACCCTTATCTTTCTGTTTAGTTTGAATTTGCTCAGTACTGGGCTCAGCTTGCTCTGCCAGCATCTTGGTCATCATCTTTTTGAACATGATATACATTTGGGGATCGATGCCATCATCCGCCTGCTGACCCTGACTCTGGATTGATCGAGGTGAGTCCATCTCTTCTTCTGAAGCTACTGAATATGCGACAACTTCAACTGATGTGGTTTTCTTTCTGGATCTTGTATTGACCATCGGGTATTGCAAATGTTCTCTTGGATGTTGTTGATGCTCTCTGCAGGGCAAAACTGATGGTTAGGCTTCTGAAGGAAATTTGGTTTGGAAGAAAATATTTGTTGAGAATTTTGGTAGACAATTGAAATAATATCCCATTACTAGGGATTGAGTCATCGCTGGGATTACGACAATTGCGTTGCTATTCTTTGCAAGATAAACAACTGAAAATATGCCTTGTTACGTAGGCGAGGTCGTCAAACCAAAGTGAAATGTTTGCAATAACCTGTTTATATATATATATATATAGTCCTCTCAGACTACCCACACTTGTCTACTAGAAACCATGTATGTAGGAATATATAGACATGCTTTTTTACTAAGAAATGTATGCCGATCATATCTGTAATGCTTGATCAACAAAGAAAAACTAAAAAACTTATGAAAATTATAGTATCTAAGCAAGTGGACATAGGTGCTTCGAACATTTGGCATTACATGAAATGTAACCAAAGTTGTGGATCTCTAAAAGTTTATGCTACTAACGTCTAGGAAAGATTTTTTAATTTATGATGAGTTAAATATCGGCATTACATGAAATGCAATCAAAGTTCAGGATCTCGAAAAGTTTCTGCTAGTAACATTTGGGCAGGATTGTTTACATTGTATAACGAGTTAAATATTTGAGGCATTACATGAAATGTAACCGAAGTTCAGGATCTCCAAAAGTTTCTGCTGGTAACATCTGGGCAAGATTACCAACGAGGTCTCCGCTTGGTTGGTAGGAGCTGTCATTGCACCTCTCCTTGTGGAGGGACGTTGCAGGTTCAAAACTCAGTGGTACAGTTGAATAACTGGTCGGGGTCTGCTAACCTCAGCTTGCCTTTCAAAAAAAAAAAAAAATCTGGGCAAGATTGTTTACTTTATGGTGAGTTAAATATTTGCACTCATGATGGTAGGATAACTTTTCTAAATGTTTTTTTCCCCACTAGTGCTCGTACAAACATAGAAACATTTTGCAGGTCCATGTTGCCGTCAATTTCCAGACGTACAACTCCTCTTGTCTGGCAAGAACAGTTAGTGCACGTCACCTTGTTTTGGGGCGTTGCAAGTTCGAATCCCAATGGTATGGTTGTATAACTGATAACCCCAGCTTTCTCTGTGAAAAATAAATTTCCAGACGTACGAAGGGTTCTTGCAAACAAGTTAATTGCCACAGAATATTGTACTGATTGACTGTGGATCCATGAGAAATTTGATGAATAGAGGAATTCAGAAGCGACACCACCTCAATGGGTCTCATCTGTGAATTGAAATCGATTAAAATTTGAATTTGAAATGAATCCAGATTGTTTCCTTGAGAAAATATTTCGAAATATAAAGTCCTGGGGTTGGAAAATGACAGAGTATTGAATAAAGACCCAGGTTTTGAAATTGATTTTGAAATAAAAGCTTTAAAACTCAAATCTGGATTGAATGTTTTGAAATAAGAGTGCTGGATCTCGAAAATGAGATGCAATGACCTGCAATGCTATGCAATGACATGCAATGCTATGCAGAATACATGCAATGACATGCAATGATCTGTAATGACTTATAAAATGGACAAACACTGGATGAGGGTGAAAATTTGGGGTGTTTACAAAAAGAAACATGAAAACCTTTATCACATAATTGACTAATAGATATTAAATTATGCCTTAAACCATCCACTAAAAGAACATTTTCTATCAAGGGAAATTTTGGATTACCAATATTACCAATACCTATCACTTTTCCCTTGTTATTGTCACCAAAGGTGACGGTTCCTCCATCCTTATTTTGGAGGGTGGAAAATAACTCCGGCCTTCCAGTCATATGTTTGGAACAGCCGCTGTCCAATATCCATTTGCTCCTTATGTTGTGTACCTACAACAAAATCAGAAAACAGAGCATTTGACCCTTCTATTTTTGGGTCCATGAGAGTTAGTCTTAGGAACCCATATCCATTTGGATTTTGGTTTCCTTTGATAATAAATATTCTTTCTATAAAAGGATTTAGAATAAACATTTCTAGAATAATCATTTCTAGATGCATTTCTATTAGAACTAGAAAGTTTAGTTTTATGAACAAAAGGTTGAGAATAATGTCTTTGATTTTTCACCACATAGTTTGGTCTATTTTGAGTATCAAAGAAGCTATATCCCAATCCGGTTTTATTAACCGAGCATCTTTGAGAACCAAGAAGTTTTTCTAGATTCTCTTGACCATTTATGAATTTGGTCACTATAGAAAGAAGATCATTTGACTTTTCTTTAAGACTAGATATTTTCTTTTGTAAGAGATTGGTTCTAACTCCAATTTCTTTTATCTCAATTGACTGGCAAGAATTTTCCTTCTTGAGATCTTCTATTTCTTGAAGTAACACTTTATTTTGAGAGTCAAGAGTTAAATTTTCAGTTTTTAACTCTTTATTTTTAGAACTAAGACTCTTAAATTTAGCATATAAATCATTAAATGCTTCAAATAACTCATCATAGTCAAATTGACTTACCGATTCTTCTTGTGCTACAAAACACATGTTGGCGACTTCTTCATTTGATTCTTCATCGAAAGAGGAGTCACTATCATCCCAACAGGCTTGAAATGCCTTTTTCTTCTTGAATTGGTCCTTGGGCTTGAATTTGAGAATAGGACAATCTTTCTTGATATGTCCTGCCTTTTTGCAGTTAAAGCACTTTACTTCATTGGGAATGGAAGAATCTGCTTTCTTTGCCTTTCTTTGAAATTTTCCCTTTTTGATGAATCTTCTGAATTGCCTTGTGATGAGGGCAATATCTTCATCTTCTTCAGAATTTTCTGAGTCAGAAGTAGCCTTAAAAGCAAGAGATTTCTTTTTAGGCTCTTCTTCTTGTCTGTCTTGAAGTTGGACCTCATATGCCATTAGGTTACCAACTAAGTCTTCAAGAGTGAGAGTATTGAGATCATTTGCTTCTTCAATAGCAGTGGTTTTTCTCTCCCATTCAGGAGTTAAACACCTTAGAATCTTTCTGACTAAATCCACTTGTGAATATTCTTTTCCAAGGGATTTCAAAGTGTTAGTTATATCGGTCATTCTAGTTACCATGTCCGATATAGATTCATTTTGCTTCATTTTGAACAATTCAAATTTATGAACTAAAGAAGCAATTTTAGATTCTTTTACCTTTGACGTACCTTCGTGTGTTACGAGAAGAGTATGCCAGATTTCATTAGCTGTAGAGCATTGAGAGATGCGATTGAACTCTACCTTATCAACGCCACAATATAAGGCATTCATTGCCTTGGCATTAAGTGAAGCAGTCTTCTTTTCATCATCGGTCCATCGACTGAAATCAGTTGATGGAGTTTGGTACTTTTCTGAAACAACTCTCCAGATATCGAGATCCATGGAGTGCAGAAATATTGTCATTCTTACTTTCCAGTATCCATAGTTTGTTCCGTCGAAGAGAGGAGGACGAACGAAGGAGCTTCCTTCTTTGTGCTGAGATGTTGTAGTTGCCATGCTATTTGATGGTCAAATCAAAGTAATAGCAAACCTGTGCTCTGATACCAAATAAAAGTGCACTAGGATCGAGGCAACGAGCACTAGAGGGGGGGTGAATAGTGCTTTTAAAAAATTTCTGCGGAATATTGAATGATTTTGCAAATATCAAAGCAAACACACAAAGAACACAAGATTTTATCCTGGTTCGGTCAAACCCGACCTACATCCAGTCCCCAAGCAAAACCCGTTTGAGATTTTCCACTATCAACCTTGTAAACTACAAGATCACACAGACCATAACCGGTCCCACTTTCAGTAACAATCCTACTGAAAGCAAACAACTCCTTTACACCAAGGAGTCCTTCTTTTTACACAAAAGAAATAACAACTTACAATACAACCTATGAGCCTTCCTTTTGAATGCAAATGAGATGAAATTGGCTTTTGAGGTTGTTGAAACACTCTACTCATGAATTCACTATCTCTCAAAGTGATTTGAGTGAAAAACTGAAGTGAAAATATCACGTGAGTGAGAAAACAAATACTTGAATGAATAGGAGTGAAAAGCAAGAAGTAATTCAATATGATTCTATTGAATTTCATTGTTTTTGAGTGTAGAATGCACTCATATTTATAGTTAAAAGATTCCATACGTTGAGAGTATGAAAGGGTGTCAAAACTGTCCATTTTTGAACGATCAAAATGTTTGAAAAATGAAAAGACACGCCTTTTTTGAAGTTTCAGGAAAACGGCAAAATTAGTCGACTGAAACATCAGTTAGTCGACTAATAGTTAGTTATTAGTAGACTGACCGTTATCGTCGGTCGACTGATCTGTTAATCGAGCCGTTTAAAAATCTGAACTTTTTGAAACTTAGTCGACTTAAGAAAAGTTAGTCGACTGATAATATCATCAGTAGACTGAAAAACCTTTTAGTCAACTGCTGCTAAAATCTTCTGAAAAACAAACATTCTGTTCGGTCGACTGATAAAAAGCATTAGTCGACTGCTGCTAATTTTTTTTTTCAGAAAACACATGTTCTGTTCAGTCGACTGATAAAACCATTAGTCGACTGCTGCTAATTTTCCAGAAAACAGACATTCTGTCCAGTCGACTGATAAAACCTTCGGTCGACTAATTTGACAAAAATGACTTTTTAGAAAATATGGCGCGAAAGAATTAGTCGACTGATAAGTCGATTGGTCGACTAATAAACATGAAAATTTAAGAAAAGAGTTTTCTAAAAAGATTTTCAAAAGAGTTTCGTTTAGAAAAGTTTTTCTAAAGACTTTTAAGGTGAAATGCAACCTAAATATGCACTCTAAGTAAGGCTCTTACAAGAATCTAAGACTTTTAATGAATTAAACATTTGCACACTAGTCTTCAAGGATTCTTCACCGAATTCTTCAATTTCTTCATAGCCTTAGCTGAAATGCAATTGATTCTACTTGCTCATCATCAAAACCTTATACTTGAAGTATCATGTATGTCTTCATTGTTGTAACAAAGAGAGTATTCTTGATATTGTGAATGCAATTGATGAAATGATATTGATAAAAGAATTTCACAAAATTAAAGAAGATTCTTGACAGATTCGGTAGTTTGATATCCTGAGATTCTTTTCTCATGACGATCTTTCTGTACTTTTTAGAACTCTCTTGGGTTTTTGGGGAGTTTACTACATCATCCTTCATTTTGGAGATGTCTTGGCTTTTTTTTTCTCTCTTTCTTTTGGAAGGGTACGTCATAAACTTCTTCAACTTGGAGATGCTCTGATCCTTCTTTGCCTCAGGGATTATATTGACGATATTGGCTCATTGATGGTCTCTTGATGACAGTGGAAATTAAATATCTTTTAGGGTTTGGCAGGAGGTTCATCGCATTTGCCTTCAACTTGGCGGTGATTTGAACGTTCTCTGGAAGGATCTGTCACAAACTCCTTCATTTTAGAGATGATCCAAATCTTCTTTGGCCCTGAGGGTCTAACTCATACATCATTTTCAACTCGGCGATGATTGAGAGATCCCTTTTGTAAATATTTAATTGAAGCTTAAATGATTGAGGAGATATGGATTGGGTGAACTCTTTTTATCGCTCAGGATATTTTTCACTGCCTCATTTTTACAAAAATGGTATTTAAAGATGTGCCATAGCTGCGATCAATATCAATCACTCATGACTTTGCGACAACACTGAATTTTCTTTGTTGGCCATATTGAGGATTTATTCTTCATCCCTTTGGTTGGCCAATAGAAAGAATTTAGATTTTGAATCATTTTTCACAAAAGCTTTGCTTCTTTTGGAAGTAATACTGAAGGTATTCTGAGGTAAAGTTTTGTGCAATAAAGATTTTTGAAATCAACAAGTATTTGACGACAAATTGATAAAATGCTCTTGAAATCCTTGGTGAAAACGAGTATTTGAAGTCCGACTTAACGCATCCATGGAAAAAATTCTCCTCTCCTTTCCCCAAAGGAGAAGATTCAAAATGGGAAATAGAAATTACTCCTCTCTTCCCTGAAGAGGAGGTGTTTGCAAAACTAACTTTCGAAGAGAAATTAAGCTTTCGTCAAAACTTCCTAACATTAGGCTTCTCTTATGGAAAGGGGGCCGGTAATGGTGAGGTCGATAAATTGGTCATGAAAGAATGAGTCCATCACACTCTCTTTGAAAAGAGGGTCCTCCATGATGAAATGGCCTAGTATAGAAATTTGGGGGGCCATAAGGAAAGTGAACCTTCGTCGAAGCTCTCTCTGAAATAAGGGTTCCTTGTGTGAAATTGGAAATTATTTTGCAAACGGTTCACAATGATGCGAGTCCTTTAAAGTCTTCTTGAAAAGGGGCTAAGTGAACAAAGGATAGCATGCGAAAAGAACGAGCTCCCTCAAACTCTCCCTATAAAAAGGGTCTCTCGCAAGAGAAAGTTTTTGAAATTGGTATTGGGTGACCAAAAGGTCAAAATTGGAAATTAGAAATTGGAAATTGGAAATTGGAAATTGGAAATTGGAAATTGGAAATTGGAAATTGGAAATTGGAAATTGGAAATTGGAAATTGGAAATTGGAAATTGGAAATTGGAAATTGGAAATTGGAAATTGGAAATTGGAAATTGGATATTGGGTGACCCAAAGGTCGAAATTGGAAATTAGAAATTAGAAATTAGAAATTAGAAATTGAGAATTTGAATGACCCGAAGGTCGAAATTGAGAATTGGGTGACTCGAAGGTCGAAATTGGTTGACCCGAAGGTCGAAATTGAGGATTGAATGACTCAAAGGTTGAAATCGGTATAGTGCTTGAATTTTGATGAACGATCAACACGAAGGCTGAACCCAAGAGGTCGATTGACATGACCAACCAACAAGACACTGATACGAGTGCTAGATTTTGAAAGAGTACCAGTACGAGCACTGGACTTTGAAAATATATCACTATTATTGGACCTTTGAAAATTATACCAGTTCGAGCATTAGATTTTGAAAATGTACCAGTAGGAATACTGGATTTTGAAAATGTACCAGTATGAATACTGAATTTTGGAAATGTACCCACACAAAGCTGGGTTTGGAAAGAAAAATCAAGTCGAAACTCGAATTCTGAAGGAAGATAAAATTTAAAGGAAAGAAAATTCGAGTCGGAACTCGGATTCCGAAGGAAAATTAAATCAAATTAAATTCAAAGGAAAGAAAATTCGAGTCGGAACTCAGATTCCTAAGGAAAATTAAACCAAATTAAATTCAAAGGAAAGAAAATTCGAGTCGGAACTCGGATTCTAAAGGAAAAATTAAACCAAATAAAATTTAAAGGAAAGAAAATTCGAGTTGAAACTCGGATTTTGAAGGAAAATTAAACCAAATAGAATTTAAAGGAAATAAAATTTGAGTCAGAATTTGGATTACGAAGAAAAATCAAATAGAATTTAAAGGAAAGAAAATTCTAGTTGGAACTTAGATTCCATAGGAGACTCAAAATTTAAAGGAAAGAAAATTCGAGTAGGAACTCAAATCCTGAAGAAAAAAAAAATCAGACCAGTATGGACACTGAATTTTAAAGTGTACCAGTGTGAATACTAGATTTTGAAAATGAACCAGTGCGAACACGGGATTTTTTAAAAATGTACCAGTACGAGTACTGGATTTTGAAACTCAACCAGTACTAACACTATTTTCCAATTGAGATTTAAATTTTGGAGGAAGACCAACGTTCTAGAAATGTTTGGAATTGTGACGAGGATGATTGCTGGGGTCTCAAGATTATCATTTATCCTGAATGGGTAAATTGATATAGACCAATGCAAATGAATGCAAAATGATGCAAATGGATGCACATGCATGCAAAATGTGAGATTTGTTTTATCCTGCTCGCATACAAGATATTTATAGATAAAAATAAAATTTCAAAAATGCCCCAGTGTAACTAGGAAAGGAGAATTTGACCATTATTGAAGAAAATTTGAGGAATTACAAAGAATAAGACAAATGATTTAAGTATATTTTTTTTTTCAAATGTCAAGCATTGATGGGATCTGGCAGTTCTATTCTGTCGACATTGATGAGCCAATATGAATTTCGGGGTAATGTTTCCTTGACAACATAGGGTTCTTCCCAATTTGGTGACCATTTGCCACCTAGGCGGTGCTTGTGATAAGCCGTTGATCTGAGTACTAGATCGTTGACTCGGAATTTCCTTTTAATGACAGATTTTGCATATTGTCTGGCTATCCACTGACGATATGATTGAGCATGCTCCGCTGCTTTGAGACTTTTCTCATCAAGTAGATCAAGTTATACCAGTCACTGCTGCTGATACTGATCAAGTGGTAGCTCTAAAAGTGATGCAAACTTCAGAGCGAGTTTCTAAACATGTAGAGGCAGTACTACTTCAGTTTCGTAGACAAGTTCTGACGGAGTAGCATTAGTTGGAGTACGAATGGTAGTCCTATATGCCCACAATGCATCATGGATCTTTTCATGCGAGTCACAACCTGTTTCGACAGTTCGCTCTAAGATTTGAATCAGAATTTTATTGGTGGCCTCTGCCTAACCATTCCCTTGAGAATAATAAGAAGCGAAGAAGTGATGATGGATTCTGAACTTTGAGCAGAATGTCCTCATTTTCTCATTCTTGAAATGACTGTCATTATTCGACACGATATCATGCGGTATAACGAAATGACAAAGGATATTCTTGTGGATGAATGAAACCACATGTCGACCTTCTACTGTGCGTAGAGTAACAACTTCTACCCATTTAGTAAAATATTCTGTTGGGGCAAGAAAATACTTATGACCATTCAAAGCAGAAGGAGTGATGGGGCCCACAACATCAAAATCCTACATAGAAAATGGCCATGGAGAGACGACAAATTATAGATATGTTGCTGACGCATAAATAAAAGGTGCATGCATCTAGCATTAAACACACTTCTTCATAAAATGGTAGCAATCTTGCTGCATAGTCTTCCAATAATATCCTGCTCGAATGATTTGCTTGACAAGAGTTTGGTAGCCAACATGACCACCGCAAATGCCTTCGTGTGCCTCTCACACAACTTCTTTGGCTTCTTCTTCGACCAAACATCTGAAATATTAAGAACTGAATCCACGACGATAGAGGACATCAACAAGAATAAAATATCAGACATACATGCGCTGAATTGCTCGCTGCTCTTTCTTTGAGAGTTCTAGAGAAAATTCGTCAGTTTTAATAAAATTCTTGATGTCTTGATACCAGGGCTTCTTCTTTTGCTCAACCTAGTTTATCTGCTCGTCTGATATGAAGGCAGGTTGATCAAGTCTGCCAATTTTAAAGGAACGACAAGATTCTCCACTCTTGAAAGATATAATAGAACCCAGATTGGCTAAACTGTCAGCTATTTGATTAAAGTCTATCTTGATGTAGAAAAGTTGGAATTCTTTGAAATTATTAGCAAGAGCTGAGATGATCTTTTGATAAGGAAGTAATTTTTGATCCTTTACTTGCCATTCTGCAAGGACTTGATTGACGATGAGTAAAGAGTCGCCATAGGCATGCACTCTTCTGACATTAAAGTCTTATAGAATTTTTCGACCTTGTATCAAGGCTTCATACTCGGCCATATTGTGAGTGCACTGAAAATCCAGTTTGAGAGAAAAGAAGATTATCTCCTTCGCAGGTGTGATTAGCAAAATCCTGATTCCTATACCTGTCATATTCTTGGAACCATCGAAGAATAAATTTCAAACTGGAGATTGCTGAATATTGCACATCTACTCATTGGAGAAATCATCATCGACTTTAACATCATCTGTTAAAGAAAAGTCTGCTAATTGAACTGCAATTGCTTGGCCTTTGATAGATTGTTGAGAGACATACTTAAAATCATACTACATCAGTAAGACTTGCCATTTGACGATCCGTCCGTTGAGAAATGGTTGCTCTAAAATATACTTGAGAGGATTGAGCTTGGATAGAATCTTGACTTCAGATGCCAACAAATAATGTCTCAACTTCTGACACATCCAAACCAGAGTTAGACATTCTTCTCTATTTGGGAGTATTTCTTTTCATAATCAATGAAGGTCTTGCTTACATAGTAGATAGCATGCTCTATCAAACTGCCTTCTTCATATTGCGCCAAGAATACACCGCAAGCGACTTGATTAACTAAGATATATATCAAAAGGGGGTTTCCCAATTCTGGCGGCTTCAACACAGGAGGATTGAGAAGATACTTTTTGATGCGTTCGAACGACTGCTGACACTCTGATTTCCATTCAAAATTTACTCCTTTTCTGAGCAAATGATCAAAAGGCTCGCATCTCATGGCCAAATTGGATATAAATCGGCGAATTGATTACACGCGTCCTGTGATCATCGCAAAATTTTTCCTCTCTTGTGGTTTCTCTCTCTTCCTTCTCTTTTCCTTTTTCTAACCTCTATTTTCCTCCTTTTTGAAGGGAGAAAAATAAAAGACAGAAAAGAAAGAGAGAAGAGAAAAGAAAGAAAGGAAGAGAGAGAGAAACTCTTTTGCGGGTTTTCACTTGACCTTGATTTGAAAATATTTAGCAAATAACTCACCTCCGTTTTGAAAATATTTGCGGAAAAATGGAGAGACGGGATTCGCTCGTCGGTACGAGGTTCGACCGTTTCTGGCGCCTTTACCAGGGGTAATCGAACCAAGGATCGAATCTATGCCTTTTGCTTTGCCTAAATATTATCTAAGAATTTATCCTAAAGATCTAAATGCACAAAGAATCATGCTTGTGTAATGCAAGGATGTATGCTCTTTTTGAAAATTTTGATTTGGAAATCTCCAAGTTTTATGAGACAGACTTGATAATGGAGTGAAGATTTGGTTTTTGAATGGTAGAATCTAACTTAGAACTTGATATAGATGAGAGAAGTTCTAAGTCTTTGAAATGATCAGAGTTTTAGGAAAATAAGTCTTTGAATTCAGAAAGAATGATTTGAAGATGATAACAAAGGAAATGAGGCTTCAAAGTCAGAAATGGACTTTGAAGTTGAACTTGAATTTAGGAAAGGAAATGAATACTTGAGATGGATTTTGAATTTAGATTTTTGAAGTTTGAAATTAGAATGGATCTGAGAAATCCAAATGGTATTTAAAAATAGAGATGAATTTAAGAAATTCAGATGTGATCTGTAGATGGATTTAGATTTGAAATCTGAAAATGAAATGGAATTGGATTTGAAAAGTTGGACTTGGGAATGAAATTGGATTCTGGATCCTGGAATAGATTCAGATCTTGAAGTCTGAGATCCAATGTAGAATTGGACTCTGGACCCTAAGATGAAATTTGGATCGGAAGCCTGAGATCCAAAGTGTGATTGGATTCCGGACCTTAAGATGGATTTTGGATCGGAAGCCTGAGATCCAAAAGTGGAAATAGGTTCTGGATCCTAAAATGGAATTGGATCTGAAGCCTGAGATCCAAAAGTGGAAATAGGTTCTGAATCCTAAAACGAAATTGGATCTGAAGCCTGAGATCCAAAGTAGAATTGGATTCTGGACCGTAGAATAGAGTGGATCTGAATTTGGAGCTTGAATTTTGGAATTTAGAAAATGAAGCAAGAATTTCAAAGTTAAATTGAACTTTGAAATCTGATTTGAATTGAATAAAAAATGAATTTGGAATTTCAAAATCAAATTGAACTTTGAAATCTGGTTTGAATTGGAGCTTTTGAATTTGAAGTCTCATAGTTAAATTGAACTTTGAGATTGAAGATAAAATAGAATTGAAAATGAAAAGATGAATTGGATTTTTACAAGAATTGAAGATTTGATTGAAGAAGATATTCACATCACTTGAAGTTTTGAAAAAGAATTTTTTGAAAATATGATGTAGTTCTATTCTAAATGATGAATGAATTTGAAGAATTTGAAATTGGAAAAAGCTATTCCATTCTTTAGATGAATTAAAATAAGATTGAAGATATAATACATCCTTGACTATGGTCATTGAATGTATTATATAATAATTTGTATTTAAATTCAAGAGAAGAATGAGATACATTTGGTGCTTTTATAGAATTTAAAATGAAATGAACTCTCAATATACCCTGACTATGGCCATTGGTATATATTTTGAGTTAATTTTAAGTTAAATTCTGATAAAAGGAGAAAATATTTAAGGAAAATATGATGAATTTTGAAAACGGATCCAGTGTGGATCTAGTGTTATTTCGTAAAAGATAAAAATCCTAAGTTTTGTTTACATCCTGACTATGGCCATTGATGTAAATCATCAACTTAGGATTAATTACCTCTTACAAAAATGGTGCATGTGCCATTCGTGTTTCACCATTGTGTGATTTTGAGAAAAAAAATACATGAATAACAAGTAATTCATGATATTTACAATGCTCATTCATTCTATCTAAAACAGGAAATGTAAATTCTCATTAAGGCCTAACTTTTTACAATTACATGAAATTGAATTTACAACTCCAAATGATGATATTTTCACATATTTTCTGCAAAACACTGGGTAAAAAAAATGGAAGAATATTGCACATATCACACAGAGGTTAATGGCAAGAATGCTCATGTGCCAAGATATTTAGAATGTGAGAAGACAAGAGATGATGTATATGCTAAGAGTAAGTAGCTGGGGCTGAACATGAGGGAAGGTGCAGGAAGTGCCTACAGATGATGAGATGCATTTGAAGATGGCATGTAAGTACTGAAAATGGGTATAGGACCGGACAACAAGTAAGGGTGCTGAAAATGACAGGTATAGTAAAATGCAGCTTAGAATATATGTTGCAGGAATTAAGAGATGCTGTAAACAATGTATGGTGGAAGATAAGCAGCATCATACTATGTAAATCGGGATCTGGTGTTGGTACAGGAGGTAGGTATAAGGCGAAACTTGGGTAGAGCTGGGAACGACTGTAGGTGGCTAGAGGTTGGTGTATATGAGAACGCACTAGGCATGCAGCTGGTGTGGTGACTTGTATACATATGAGATGAAGAAGGGAGGTATGGCAGTTAATGGAGTGGAAGTTTAGATGACATGCCGTGACAACCTTGTAATGAAATCAAATGACCCATTGCAAAACCAAATGATCTATTGCATGGCCATGAATGATATATTATGAAAATCTGATGGTGGGTTGCAGGAGGTCAACTAACATACCATGGATGAATGTGCCTGAATAAATGAAACATACAGGGGACTGTGCAACAGTGTAATTGCAAAGGAAATAAAGTGTTAATATGCTATATATTTATGACAACGTGTGTGCAAGAATATGGTATGGAGGAGGAAGATGAGGGACATGATGTTATATGTTATTTGCAGGAAATACATTGTGAATAATAAAAAAAAAATGGATATGTAACAGCGTTGTGCTGTGTGTTATTGTGGCTTGAATGGTGCTATGAGAGGATTTACCATGACATACACTACTCTAAACAAAATTAAGGATGCCAAATTTGGAAACATTGGATCAAGATTTTATTTATACTCGCAATAACACACAAAATAGCCTAAATACCTGTTGTGAATAGACCGATAAGGGCAAGGTTTCGCAGAAACAAACAGATAGATGAAATTTTTAGCATCATCATAGGCTGTAATGACAATTGGGCCATCCAGACCACCAAGAGTAGAGAGGTCATAAACTCCTCCCAGGTAATTTGACTGACCACATTCTTCTTGCCTTCGCACAAAAGGAATGAAGGATAACGCCTTCTTGCTGGTAGGTTTACCAGTCTACATGTAATGGAGGGCTAATGTGCTATGAAAATGGTAGTACGAGTGTGCAAGAAGGGGAAATGAGGTGCTACAATATGAATGTGGAAGGTGGTGACAGGAAATCGCAAAAAGCAATACTTGCATAAAAAAAAATAATGTGAAGTAAAAATATCCCATAAGAAGATTTTCTGTAATGAAACAGAGGTAGGCTTCAGAGAAAAAAAATACCTGAAACGCTGCTTGCATGTCCGAAGTTTTGAGTTTGGCATCGCAAATAGCTGTGACAGCCTCACTAACAAATTTGCTCAAGTTGACAACTTTTAATTTGTCTATCAATGATTCCCGTTGTTCTTCATTGATCCGTTAAGCTTCTTTATGATAGTGGGATTACGCTTTATGCTGAAGTCCAGAATCCTCAAGAGAACAGAATCTAGCCTCTCAAGATTCAAATTACTTAGTCGTAGAGCAATCTTTGTCTCAACCAACCCTTTTTTTTTTTTTTTAAAAACTCCTCAAAGCGTGCAACGACCTCCCCACACTTCAATAACCTGAACCACTGAAGCCAACTGACTGGCTAAAAATTTGGAGTAGTCTGGCATAATGCACCATTAGCAAAAATTTCTGTAGAACAAAAGGAAATCAATATTGCTTATGTATCATGAATAAAAAAAAATGACAAAATTTTGGGCCTGTTACGTTCCATTATCTCCCAATGAACAACTTAGAAATGGCAGCATGTTTAGATGGCTGACTGAAAGAGCACCCATATGACATCCAAGAATCTTAGCAATCTCCACCTTCAAGAAAAGCAACGAATCGATTGGCCAATTAAGTACAGAACAAAACCCATCCCTGCTGGGTGCATAACAAATCCAACCAGCTAGACCATGGCCTTCTCCAGAGCTATCGTTTAATCATCCAATTTATTAGCACTCGGGGCCCAACAGGATTCCAATGACAAGCGATTTTGATAAAAAATTTACTTAACATTGGTCACTGCAGAATTCTGATAGATCTCCTGTAGCAAATCATTGCTAAATTATGATAAATTTCAGACATCCACATCTGACGTTGTTGCCAAATTGCCCTGAATTCCATATTCTCAATTTGCAGATACTCCCCGAAGTTTTAATTAACAACAGGAAACAAAAGACAATGTGTCAATATTCACCAAAGCATAATAACAGATCAGAGTCAGAATTCTGTAATTTTATTTGACTGATTGCTCAGAATTTCCAGGGATCGATTAGGCTTAAACAACAAGCATTCATCGGAGTAAAAAAAAATGAAGATCGATCCAGATGATCGGCTGATGTTCTAAAGGTGCTGAAATCCGATGAATATAAGAATTGAGTCATGCTAAAAACAAAGTAGATCTGTTGATCTAAGACTGAGTTATGCTGAAACGACAGAAAAATACTCACTGTATTTCAATTCAAATCTAGCTGGAAAACTGGTTTCACGGCTACCAGATTCTTAACACTCCACTATTTATATGCTGCAATGCTTGTTTGCAGGGGTTCTGTGGCTTCATCAACAATCCCTTTGACTACACTCACCAGTGACTAGAACCGAGTAAGGTACATTATCAGGCATTGGTCTCCTCTTCTCTCATTTCACTGAACAAGGTAGGAGTCTTGGCAATAAGAGTTCAAGAGATTATTTTAATGACCTACGGTTGTTTGCAATAACAAATCACGATTTCTTGAATCCAATAACCGATTTAGACCATGCTTAATTCATTAACTCTTATTTCTACTAAACTCTACGTTGGGGATTAGCGCTTGGAACACTTGCAATGAGCCCTTTCAGTGAACTCTTAGAATAGGGCTCATCTCTTGTAACCTGATCTGGGTCAGACTTATGATGCCAGAAAAGAATGCACATAAACAAACCAACGTAGAGGGTATGCAGATCTTAGTGTTGGAGTTCAAGGATGCTAATGGAAGCCACGACCCATCATTAATGATTAATCACAGCCTATTCTAATCACAACCCATGATTGATGATTCTGGCCATATTGATGATATTGGACAATTGTCTAAAATGCATGTGCTTATTTAATGTGAGGTGAAAATGAGCCGTGAAGAAAGTGGAGAGGCTATGCATTATGCAGTGCAAAAATGACTGTGCATCATGAGACGCTAAACAAAGGGTATGGAAACCAAAATTGTTCACACGATATGGCGGTAATGGAGAAATCCACCCTAAACACTCGATGCAGGAATTGAACAAAATAATTACTCACGAAAGCATGACTCATATTGGAGGCAACGATGCTGCAATAGATCAAAAACATACAAGTGCAGAAAACAGATGCAAATGCTTGTATGGCGTGGATGACATGAATTGAAAATTTCATAAAAACGATTTTTTTTTTGTTTTGTTTTTAGAAACATTAACGATACGAACAAAAGAAATATAACTAGTATAACTGAATCAACGAAGAAAGGATCAAGCCAAGGGAATGACGCTCAAATTACCATGGTAAACATAAGATGCAGAGCACAACACTGTGAAATGATAAGGAATCCGAAAGAAAATTTGCAACTACAGAAGTTAAGATGTCAGAATTCTGCGAATTCCACTTAATATTGCGCGAGAGGAGGATTGGTGTTGCTATAAGCAACCCAACACAACTCAATAGTGCGTTAATGGGGGGGGGGGATTAGAAATTAAAAGAAGAATCAGAGGAAATGAGCAAAGAATAAGAGATACTCACCTAAACGGGTTGCAGTGATCTTGAAAGAGGGAGTCGATCCCCCTGTTAGTAGAAGCAAAGAAGGAGATCTGCGATCAGATGTAGAAGCGGGAGCTGGACGATGAGGGCTTACTGTAGGAAGATGGAAGAAGAAATGTGAAGAAGAAGAAAGGGGAAGAAGAAGGAAGCAACGGAAGAGGGCGATCGATGTGTGAAGAAGCGGTCGATTTAGGGTTCTCTGTGTGTCTCTTTTAAAGGGGAAGAAGGAGTTTTCGAGAGGTAATTGGTTGGAGATGGAGGGTGGAAATGGAGGGAGATGTGCGCGGGATGAAGGAAAAGGGGGCGATGGAGAGAAGCTTCTCGAGAGTGAGAGAGAGACTGGAGGGCGAGAGTTAGGGTTTCTTAAAAAAATCCTAACTCGACTTTAAAAAAAAAAATAAAGTTTTTCACAAAAAGGGGCCTCTTTAAAAAGTTTCTTTCCAAAACGGGTTTCAAAAAACCATTTTTTTGGAATTTCCTTCATTTATTTCTGATTTTTTTTCTCAATATTTTTATTTTTTATATTTTGGAATGAAAATCTAAGATTTTACGAGAAAACAAAGATTAAGCCCTAATTTTTTGTATTTTTCTAAAAAATATTTACAAAAAGTATTTTTTCTGAGAATTTCAGACCATTTCAGGAAAATTTCTTCAGAAAAAGGGGTTTGGACCCAGGTTTTGAGAAAATGTTTGAATTTTGACACTCGAATCGAGAAATACAACGTGATGGAACCAAACGGATGCCGGATGGACTGTCCGAGCTATTTAAAACTATTTTTGGTATTTTCTGTAATTTTAATTTAAAATTTAGACAAAGAGACTCAGATTTGGATCTGGACAATGGATCCAGATCCAAAATCAATTTCAACATATAAAATGAATTTAATTTCAGTAAAACTTGAGAAATGAACTGGAATTTAGATTTAAAAGTGGCTCAATTGCTCAGAAAATGATATCAGGGGCAAAAAGGAAATATTTAAAAGATTTTGAAAATATTGGGGTGTTCACAGATGCCCCTCTTTGCTACTAAGCCGGTTGAAAGCCCAGCTTAGTGGCAAAGAAAACACTCCAAATTTTGAAAAATGCCCCAGTCAGCAGATCTGAACTGGGTGTGGAAGAATTGAGTTGAAAGACATGTTTTTTCAGGTTTAAAACTTTATCCTTGAATGGCTTGGGGGAGACAAAATCCTCAAAAATGATATGATTGAGTAGAAAATGAGGAAATCATGATGGGACTTTGGGTGATGATCCCGAAATGATGAAAGATAGGAGTTTTGATCAAGTCTCAGGGGTGAGGCGAGATCAATCTTTGTGGAATGACTCAGGTTTAGCCCTTAACCTGGATGGGACGAAGATATATCAAGATAACTTGGATGAGGAAAGGAATATAAGTGGACCTAGATGGGACATTTTTCAGAAAATGCCTTGTGAGATGAAGCTCAAGTGGGGTCCTGTCCTGAATGGATATAGAAAGCATGGATTCCTCGATGGGAAGAACCATGATGGGACTGGAGGAGAACACCTTGTCGAAATGAGGGAAACCCTTTGGAACGAGATTCAGGTTTAACCAAAACCTGAAAAAGGAAGATACCTCGAGGCACGAGGTTCAAGCTTAACCCTTAACCTGAAGGGGAACAACCATACGGATTTCTCGAAAGCCGTGATGGGACAGGAGAGATACTTCAGCTGAATGAGGCAACTCTTCTGGGAATGGAAAATGAGGAGATGTGAGACAAAATGAACGATGAATAAGGTAACAGGAGGCGAATCTTTCGATGGGGTGAAAAATGAATAAGGCGAACCTTTTATCGAGGAGACGAATCTCTTGACAAGGCGAAGGATGGAAGAGGGAAAATCCTTTGGAGAGGAGAAGGTGAAAGTGAAATATGAAGATGGCGATGAAGATGGCAATCCTTTTAGCAAGGAGAAGGTAAAACATGAAGATATGAAGACGACAATTATTTTAGCAAGAAGAAGGTAAAATATGAAATATGAAGAAGGCAATCCTTTTGGTAAGGAGAAGGCAAAATGTGAAATATGAAGAAGGCAATCATTTTGGCAAGGAGAAGGCAAAATGTAAAATATGACGATGGCAATCCTTTTAGCAAGGAGAAGGCAAAATGTAAAATATGAAGAAGGCAATCCTTTTAACAAGGAGAAGGCAAATCTTTTGATCAAAGCGAAAGACGGAGAAGACAATCCTTTTGTCAAAGAGAAGGCGAGTCTCTCGACAAAGCGAAAGACGAGGAAGGCAATCCTTTTATCAAGGAGAAGGCGAGTCTCTCGACAAAGCGAAAGACGAGGAAGGCAATCCTTTTATCAAGGAGAAGGCGAGTCTCTCGACAAAGCGAAAGACAAAGAAGGCAATCCTTTTATCAAGGAGAAGGCAAGTCTCTCGACAAAGCGAAAGACGAGGAAGGCAATCCTTTTATCAAGGAGAAGGCGAGTCTCTCGACAAAGCGAAAGACGAGGAAGGCAATCCTTTTATCAAGGAGAAGGCGAGTCTCTCGACAAAGCGAAAGACGAGGAAGGTAATCCTTTTATCAAGGAGAAGGCGAGTCTCTCGACAAAGCGAAAGACGAGGAAGGCAATCCTTTTATCAAGGAGAAGGCGAGTCTCTCGACAAAGCGAAAGACGAAGAAGGCAATCCTTTTATCAAGGAGAAGGCGAGTCTCTCGACAAAGCGAAAGACAAGGAAGGCGATCCTTTTAGAAAGGAGAAGGCGAGTCTCTCGACAAAGCGAAAGACGGAGAAGGCAACACCAAGATGTATCAAAACAGATGTCAAGTTTTTATTTCTTTATCAGGAAAGTTGGAAAATTTTGCCAAAAAATGATAAAATTTATAGTTGATTCAAGGTATTTGAAGGTGAGCACTTTTGAAAGATGTCCCTCCTTCTACCTATAGTATTACCCCCAACTAGGTTAACTTTATAGAATCCAGAATCAAAGCCAAATTTTTTTTGTTGGTTTTTCTTCAAGGATGCTATCAATTTTCTTGATATGAAAGGAGAGGAAAATATTCTTAGCTTCATAAAAGTAATTGAATAAAAAGATATTGATAGAAGAATTTCACATAGATAAAGAAGATTCTTTATAGTTTGGGCAATTTGATATCCTGGGCATTTTCTCATGACGATCTTTTTGCACTCTTTTGAGTCATATGGATTTCTTGGGCTTTTTACATCATCCTTCATTTTGGAGATGTCCTGACTTTTCTCTCTTTTTTGGTGAAGGGTACGTCACAAACTCCTTCATCTTGGAGATGCTCTGATCCTTCTTTTATTTCAGGGATTATATATGATGGTATTGGCTCAAAGGTATTTAGATGATAGCTGGAATCAAATATCTTTTAGGGTTTGTCGGTAGGTCCATCACATCCGCCTTCATCTCGATGGTGATCCGAACTTTCCCTGGAAGGATTCATCACAAACTCCGTCATCTTGGAGATGTTTCAAATCTTCTTTGGCCCCGGGGGTCTACTCGCTTAATTCGCCTTCATCTTGACGACAATTGAGAGATCCCTTTTACGGATATTTGATTTGCAACTTTGCTGACTTGAGGAGACATGAATTGGGTAGGTTCTTTTCTGACTGCCCAGGATATTTCTGCCGTCTTACTGCCAAAGAATAATCTTTAAGAATGTGCCATAGCTATGATCAATATCAGCTCATTTATGGCTTTTTAGCATCATTGAATATTTCCTTTACCGGTCATGTCGAAGATTTTTCTTCATCCTCTCGGTTGACCAACAGAAAATTTGAAGTTAGAGCCTTTCTTCTCAGAAGTTTCACCCTTTTAGAAGGAATACTAAGGAGATTTGAGGAAATTCTTTATGTAATAAAAGTTTGAGATCAACAACTATTTTATGACAATTTGGCAAGATATTCCTGAAATCCTTGATGACGAAACCTTTGCTTAACATCAAATTTTGACATATCAGTGGGATTTTGGGGAAGAATCCAACATGAGGCTGAATTCTGAAGGTAAATGTAAACTTAAAGTTTTGAAGGTAAAATGTGAATTTAAAGTTATGAAGGTAAGCTTGACATAAAACTGGATTTTGAAGGTAAGTCTTTGAAAGAATATCCGAATCAGGACTCAGATTCTTCAAGGAAAACAGGGAAATTCGAGATAAAACTCAAATTTTCAAAGGACAACAGGAAGGTTCAAGTCAGGGCTCGAATCTCAAAGGAAAACTTGAAAGTGCATTTATTGAAGGCAAGAAAACTTGAGACAAAACTCAAATTTTCGAAGGAAAGCAGGAAAAAATTTGAGTCAGGGCTCGAATCTCGAGAGAAAACTTGAAAATTCATTTTATTGAAGGCGAGAAAACTCGAGATAAAACCTAAATGAAGGAAAAGTAGGAAAATTTGAGTCAGGACTCGAATCTTGAAGAAAACTTGGAAAGTTCTTTTATTGAAGAAAACTCGAGATAAAACTCAAATTTTCGAAGGGAAGCAGGAAAATTCGAGTCAGGGCTCGAATAAAAACTTGAAGGTTCATTTATTGAAGGCAAGAAAAACTCGAGATAAAACCCAAATTTTTGAAGGAAAGCAAGAAAGTTCGAGTCAGGGCTCGAATCTCAAAGGAATACTTGAAAATTCTTTTATTGAAGGCAAAAAAACTTTAAAACTCAAATCTTTGAAGGAAAGCTAGAAAGTTTGGGCCAGGGCCCGAATTTCAAAGGAAAACTGGAAAAGTTCAGATTTGTGAAGGAACAGAAGACTTGAGTTAAAACTTAAACCTTCGAAGGAGAGCTAAAAAATTTGAGTCAAGACTCGAATCTCAAAGGAAAGAGTTGGAAGTTCGAGTTGAAAAACTCGAATCTCAAAGGAGAATTGATGAGAAGGGGTATGGGAAGATTGGCAAAATTTAAGGAAAATTGAGGAAAGATTGTGACCTGAGGGCTAACTGATCGGTCAGCCAGACACTAGCACGAGTGCTAGGTTTACCTGTATGAGTACTGGATTTTTCAAAAAAATGCCCCAGTATGAGTACCGGGTTTTCTGACGGAGATTTGAAGAAAAAGGGACACCGACATTCTAAGATACTTGAGAATTGAGCGAGAATGATTGTCGGTGTTTTCAGGATTTTCCCTTGTCCTAAAGGGAAAAAGAATACTTGAGACTTGAATTTAGAAGGGATATGACAAGATTTAGAATTTATGATCTATGATTTAAATGGACCAGCACCTTTAGCTGTATGCGGTCCGATTTTTAGGATTAACCCCTTATTCTGAAATGGGGAAAGGAAAGAATAAAATTTTAAGAAGATAGAAGGAGATAGATCTTGGTGAAAGATTGACAAAAATGGGGAAAAATTTGAGGAAATTTGATGAAAATTTTGTTTTTGAAAAGATTTTTTTCACAGGTAGCTTTATGGCTCCTATGAGGGGTCTCAGAATTATTCCTTATCCTGAATGGGAACACCTCGAACAACGAGGGTCAGGTTTATCCCTTAACCTGAGAGGGTAGAAGAAGATTTAGAAAATACCTCATGGGAAAGAGGCATCAGGTTTATCCCTTAACCTAAAAGGGAAAAAGAATAGAATTTAAATGAAGAGAAATTGATATAAACTTAGAAAATCAAGTAAAGATTGATAAAACTTGAATTTGCAAAAGAATTCTCGTGTGTAGCATTATTGCTCTTACGAGGGGTTTTCAGGATTATCCCTTATCCTGAATGGGAACACCTCGGACAACGAGGGTCAGGTTTATCCCTTAACCTGAAAGGGTAGAAGTAGATTTAGAAAATACCTCATGGGAAAGAGGCATCAGGTTTATCCCTTAACCTGAAAGGGAAAAAAAATTGATAAAATCTAAGAGAATTGAGAAAAAATTTGATAAAACTTGATAAAATTGATGTAAACTTGATAAAAAATATAAATAAAATGAATGAAACTGATAAAGATATCAAAATTAACTGAAGATTTATAAGAATTGAGAAAAAGGAGTTTTTCTGATCCTGCCTGCATATGGGATCTTGAAAGGAAAATGTTTATTTAAAAGATAGGTAAAAAATTAATTTTGGGAAGAAAATCCACCGCAAGAAGAATGATCAGCGCGAGGTCTGATCCTTTAAATCAAACATGAGAGATCATCATGAGGGTCAATTTTTGAAGGCAATGGTTTTAAAATCTAATTTTTGAAAAAGAAAATCAACAACAGAATTGATTTCTAAAAATAACAGTTTGAAACTGATAACAAGATCAACATAAGGGTTTGATCTTTGAAGATAATGTTTAAAAACCAATCTTGGAAGATAAGACCAACACAGGGGTTGATTTTTGAATGATTTAAACCCATTTTTGAAAGATAAGACCAATGCAAGGATTAATCTTTAAATGTAATGATTTATAACCCATTTTGGAAGATAAGATCAACGCGAGGATTGATCTTTAAATGTAATGATTTATAACCCCATTTGGGAAGATAAGATCAATGCAAGGATTGATCTTTAAATGTAATGGTTTGAAAAACCACTTCTGGAAAATATGATCAACACAAGATTTGAGACCTATTTTTTGGAAGATAAGACCAACACAAGGGTTGATCCTTCAATGCAATGGTTCAAAAACCTATTTTGGAAAACATGATCAACACGAGGGTTGATTTTTCAATGCAATGGTTCGAAAACCTATTTTTGAGAATATGATCAACAAGAGGGTTGATTTTTGACAAAGGTTAGACAAAAGAATATTTGAACTCTTTGGTCATAACGAAGACTTTTTGAAATTTCATGATTTTTGAAAAGCCCTCATAGGTAATATCATTTCTCTCAGGAATGATGTCAGGATTGTCTCGCATTCTTAAAAGAACAGGAATTTAAATGTAGTTTTAATAGAAGTTGATGAAGAAATTTTTGAAATATAGATTTTCAAAAGAAAATGCCCCTATGTGGCGGAGGAAGGAAGTATTGTGATATCAGAGATATAAAAGAAAATTGACATTTCATTGATGGGCAAAACTGGTAACAAAGAACTGAAATATTTACAAGTACTTTGACAAAAAGGTAAAAAAAAAAAGACTGGGCTGATTGGCCTCGCCTACAAGGTGACTGGCAAAAAGGGGAGAAAAGTAGGAGAATTCTGGCATCATCAATCTTCTGAGTAGCCCGGGAGAGACTTGGTCATGGCGGCTAGCTCGTCTTCCTCTTCGTCTTCAATAAAGAGACTCTTGTCGACGCAATCCTGAACAATATTTTTGAAGACGAAGCAGTGATCGGTGTCATGCCCCACTGCTCGATGGAACTTGCAGAACTGATTTGTGAACCTTCCCATGACCGTGGGAGGATCCGCGACTTTCGGGAGTTTAACCAATCCTTTGGCCAGCATGAATTCAAGGGCTTCTTCGAGCGTTTGTTTTAGAGGAGTGAACTCACAATCATTACTCCAACCTTCGCGCTTTATCTTTTCCTTTTGCAGAAAGTTAGACTGAGACGACTTGTTGTTCTGCTTGAAAGACTTCTCCCTTTGAGCTGCGCCGTGGTTCTGGCCATTCTTGCTGTCATTTCTGTTTCTTCTGCTACTGCCATGATCATTGCCAGAGGTATCAGCTGCATGAGTGAATTGCGTTTTCTTCTTCTGGTCTTAGATGCTTTTGGCCAGAGGCATGCCCTCATAAAGCCCACTTTCTATCCCTGCCTCAAGCCATTTGGCTCGTTCAATCAACTTGATAAAGGATTTTGCCGGAGAAGTGGCAATGAGGCTTCTCAGGGGCTGAGAGAAATTGCTGAGGATTATTTGCAATGCATGCTCCTCTGGAATGGGAACTTTCATCTTGTTGCAGGTACTTCTCCACCTGTGGATGAATTCTCCTGCTCTTTCAGTCTCATTCTGCTTTAAGTTGTAAAGGTGATTGAGCGTAGGTGAAACCTCAGTGTTGAATAGAAAACGCTCAATGAACAGATTTACCACTTTATCGAAATCTCGTAGTTCGATAGGATTGATGTGGTCGGCATACCACCTGGCTGCTATACTCTCCAGACTGCGGGGAAAGCAAATGAACAGAGCCCTGTTGTCTTTCCTGAAACGGCTGCACTCTGCATAAAATGTGGCTAAGTGGGCTTTAGGGTTGCCAGTTCCATCAAACTTGAGAAATTTACGAGGAAGGTTCTCCAGGTTATCGTCCCCATCTAGACCATAGCAAAAATCTTCGCCAGTGTAGGTCTGCTTGCCCTTACCCTTGGCTTGAATATCCTTGATTGCTCGATTCATCTCCTTCATCTGCTTGCTTATCAGGTCCTCTGCTGGGGTCCCAGACTTGGGCTTGTTAACGGATTCAGGCTCTTCCGCAACTATTTTTACGGGCTGCCTTGGAGGATTCTGTTTGTAGATAATCTGCTCTGCTTCTTCTGATTCTTCCTCGACTGACTCTGATTCCTCAAAAATAGTGTCTGGCTGTACCTTCTTCCTGATGATTCTGATTTGCCTTTTTACAGGCTTCTTCCTCAGCTTGCTTTTAGGAACTGCCTCTTTTAGCTTGGCCTCAGCTTGCTCCGACATCATCCTCGCCATCATCTTTTGGAACATATCATACATAGCGGGGTCAATGTCATCTTTCTTGTTCTGACCTTGTCCCCTGACTGATTTAGGAGAGCTCATCCCTTCTGCCTCACGGTCGCTGAGTTGAAGAACTGTTTCTTTTTCAGCTCTTGTCTGAACCATTTTCGAATATCAATGCTTTATGAAGAGGAAAGTGGAGGTTTTTAGACCAAGAAAACTTTTTTGGAGAAGTTTTGAAAAGAGGAAGGATTTAGGTTGAAATCTAAAGAATTTGTATCCCATTACTAGGGATTGAGTCACCACAAAATTTGTGACAATTGTATTGTTTACTCTACGAGGGAGAGTAACCAACTAAAATATGAAAGAAAATATCAAAAAGGATATCTCTTAACGGAAAGAGATTTTTATGAAAATATAAACGAGAATATAAAATCAGAAGAAAATAAGAGAATAAATGAAATTTGAGGATAAATGGTAAAGATTTAAATTTTGAAGAACTTGCAGGCAGGATCAGAAAAATTTTTGAAAAAATTTAGAAGAAGGAGAAAATACACCTGAGTTTTTAGAAACAAAAAAGGAAAATTTTGAAATATATACCCAGGGTTTTGGAAAATATAAGGAAGATATAAAATATCATACAATCACAGATGTACAAACAAGGATGCTCAAACAGCACTCCCTAAAGCTGACTCTATATGCAATATTTGAAATGGCTGATAGGACCTTAATTCTAACTCTAAGATTTAGATCATCTGATTCCAATCAAGGTACGCCGATATACTCAAGCCGAAGCGCGAAGTACATGGCATATAAGATATCTCTCCGGTTCTAAGGTAAAGGCTTCCCAACATCCTTGAGCACCTACCGATATACCTCGGACTATGTCCCTTAGGTACGTGGTAGGGGGGCGCGAACCCAAATAAGTGGTCCAGTTGTGAGGCTCTCTCCCGAACTATGGTTTAGTGAGACAGCCCAGCAACGTGAAGACTGGGACAATATAGGTAGGGATGTTTTCAAAATATGATCAACATGCAATAAAATCAGAAGGCTCTAATGCAAGTCCTAAAGAGATAGATTTAAATGAAAAGAAGCATACACTTGCATACATTGTTTGCATTCAATCCCTAAAATTGAGGAGAGTTGTATTTCAGACCTAGATCTAATGTGAACATGGAATAATCTCCTCAATATGGTCCTACCAAACCATACTTAGATCCTATATGCAATGATGTTAGCTTAGGACAGAGTCTAGGCTCCTAAGGTTTGCATGAAAATGTAGCTGACATGGGAGAATAAAGACTTAGAAAATATTAAAGCAAAGCAAAGGCATAGATTCAACTGGATGAAGACGATGTCCCATCACGGTCACCAAAACTGTGATCATCGCAAATTTTTTTCTCTCTTGTGGTTTCTCTCTCTTCCTTCTCTTTTCCTTTTTCTAACCCCTATTTTCTTCCTTTTTGAAGGGAGAAAAATAAAAGACAGAAAAGAAAGAGAGAAGAAAAAAGAAAGAAAGGAAGAGAGAGAGAAACTCTTTTGCGGGTTTTCACTTGACCTTGATTTGAAAATATTTAGCAAATAACTTGCCTCCGTTTTGAAAATATTTGCGGGAAAATGGAGAGATGGGATTCGCTCGTCGGTACGAGGTTTGACCGTTCCTGGCGCCTTTACCAAGGGTAATCGAACCAAGGATCGAATCTATGCCTTTTGCTTTGCCTAAATATTATCTAAGAATTTATCCTAAAGATCTAAATGCACAAAGAATCATGCTTGTGTAATGCAAGGATGTATGCTCTTTTTGAAAATTTTGATTTGGAAATCTCCAAGTTTTATGAGACAGACTTGATAATGGAGTGAAGATTTGGTTTTTGAATGGTAGAATCTAACTTAGAACTTGAGATAGATGAGAGAAGTTCTAAGTCTTTGAAATGATCAGAGTTTTAGGAAAATAAGTCTTTGAATTCAGAAAGAATGATTTGAAGATGATAACAAAGGAAATGAGGCTTCAAAGTCAGAAATGGACTTTGAAGTTGAACTTGAATTTAGGAAAGGAAATGAATACTTGAGATGGATTTTGAATTTAGATTTTTGAAGTTTGAAATTAGAATGGATCTGAGAAATCCAAATGGTATTTAAAAATAGAGTTAATTTAAGAAATTCAGATGTGATCTGTAGATGGATTTAGATTTGAAATCTGAAAATGAAATGGAATTGGATTTGAAAAGTTGGACTTGGGAATGAAATTGGATTCTGGATCCTGGAATAGATTCAGATCTTGAAGTCTGAGATCCAATGTAGAATTGGACTCTGGACCCTAAGATGAAATTTGGATCGGAAGCCTGAGATCCAAAGTGTGATTGGATTCTGGACCTTAAGATGGATTTTGGATCCGAAGCCTGAGATCCAAAAGTGGAAATAGGTTCTGGATCCTAAAATGGAATTGGATCTGAAGCCTGAGATCCAAAAGTGGAAATAGGTTCTGAATCCTAAAACGAAATTGGATCTGAAGCCTGAGATCCAAAGTAGAATTGGATTCTGGACCCTAGAATAGAGTGGATCTGAATTTGGAGCTTGAATTTTGGAATTTAGAAAATGAAGCAAGAATTTCAAAGTTAAATTGAACTTTGAAATCTGATTTGAATTGAATAAAAAATGAATTTGGAATTTCAAAATCAAATTGAACTTTGAAATCTGGTTTGAATTGGAGCTTTTGAATTTGAAGTCTCATAGTTAAATTGAACTTTGAGATTGAAGATAAAATAGAATTGAAAATGAAAAGATGAATTGGATTTTTACAAGAATTGAAGAAGATATTCACATCACTTGAAGTTTTGAAAAAGAATTTTTTGAAAATATGATGTAGTTCTATTCTAAATGATGAATGAATTTGAAGAATTTGAAATTGGAAAAAGCTATTCCATTCTTTAGATGAATTAAAATAAGATTGAAGATATAATACATCCTTGACTATGGTCATTGAATGTATTATATAATAATTTGTATTTAGATTCAAGAGAAGAATGAGATACATTTGGTGCTTTTATAGAATTTAAAATGAAATGAACTCTCAATATACCCTGACTATGGCCATTGGTATATATTTTGAGTTAATTTTAAGTTAAATTCTGATAAAAGGAGAAAATATTTAAGGAAAATATGATGAATTTTGAAAACGGATCCAGTGTGGATCCAGTGTTATTTCGTAAAAGATAAAAATCCTAAGTTTTGTTTACATCCTGACTATGGCCATTGATGTAAATCATCAACTTAGGATTAATTACCTCTTACAAAAATGGTGCATGTGCCATTCGTGTTTCACCATTGTGTGATTTTGAGAAAAAAAATACATGAATAACAAGTAATTCATGATATTTACAATGCTCATTCATTCTATCTAAAACAGGAAATGTAAATTCTCATTAAGGCCTAACTTTTTACAATTACATGAAATTGAATTTACAACTCCAAATGATGATATTTTCACATATTTTCTGCAAAACACTGGGTAAAAAAAATGGAAGAATATTGCACATATCACACAGAGGTTAATGGCAAGAATGCTCATGTGCCAAGATATTTAGAATGTGAGAAGACAAGAGATGATGTATATGCTAAGAGTAAGTAGCTGGGGCTGTGTAAACACCCCAAATTTTCCATATTCATTCTCAAACAACCCTCCTCGTGCAATGCCAACCCTGCTAGGTCAGTGTAGGAGTCAAACCCCGAGCCAGTTTCAGAAAATCACCATTTTACCAACTTTTATTAGGAAAATTACTATTTTACCCCTAGGTCATCCCGGACCCCAGTCAGTCGGAGTCAACCAAGCTCATTGGTCAGTTCAGAATAGTTAGAATATCAGTCATTTCAAGCTCATCTGAGCTCACAATGAACAGACCATTTTCATTTCTGACCATTCCTGCCAAAATGAGATCATTTCTTCAGAAATGAGCTCATTTCTCACTCAAATCCAAGCCAATTGTCTCCGAGTTAGTCATTTATAGTCAGTCATATTCCCCAAAGTATAACTTGAGCTCACCAGGAGTTCAAGTGCTCCAGTTTCAGTTCAAAACCATTTCCAAGTGTCCAGTAGCCCATTTTAGTCCATTTCAACTCTTTTAGCTGAAATTGAGTTGAGTTTAGTCAATTGAGCTAGTGTTCAAGCTTTGATTTTAGTTCATGTCAGTATCACTGACCTTTGTTCTAGCTCAAACCTAGCTCAGGTTCGTAATTCACTTCACTCCAGTAATCATTCCGTACCATTTCTCTAAAAATGACAACTTTTCTTGAAAATTCAGTCGGAAAGGTCAGTTGAGTCAGTGCCTGGTCAGTTCATTTGAGTTCTGAAACTCTAAAACCCAGCTCAATCTAGCTCATCTCAGTTCAATCCAGCTCGAACCCCAATTTTTAGTGTCACTCTGACCCAGTAGAGTCCCGAAAACCATTTCTTGAGCTATTTTGCAAATTTTATCAATTTTAATACCTTTTGAACTGGTACAACTGCCAATCGGGGTTTAAAATCTAAAATTCTTCATTCAGGGTTAGCATTTCGCATGTCATTTCTCATCATTTCATATCATTTCTCAGCATTTCATAACATTTCATCACATTTCATTTCATTTTCGAAGTCCAGAACTCCAGCTTTATAAATTTCAATCTAGATTGAGTTTTAAAAGTTTTCAGAAATCAATTTCAAACCTCGGGTTTCCAAAATTGACATTTTCACCCCAGGAGTCTAAATTTGGAAATATTTTCTCAAGAAAAATAATCTGGATTTCTTTCAAAATCAAATTTTCAAGTTTTACACTGGATTTGCTTCGCAATGAGCTATTGAACTTCAAAATCTGAGCTCGTTTCAAAAACTGCCAAAAATAGCTCATTTCGTTTGGAAATATTTTCTCGAGAAAAACAATCTGGATTTCTTTCAAAATTACATTTTTAAATTCTACATTGGATTTTCTTTGCAACGGGGTATTGAACTTCAAAATCCGAGCTCATTTCAAAAACTGCCAAAAATAGCTCGTTTTGTCTGAAAATAGATTTGGAAGCATTTTCTCAACAAAAACAATTTGGATTTCTTCCAAAATTAAAATTTTAAATTCTACATTGGATTTGCTTCGCAACGAGGTATTGAACTTCAAAATCCGAGCTTGTTTCAAAAACTGCCAAAAATAGCTCGTTTCATCTGGAAAGTTTCTGAAAAGACTATTTTACCCCTTTAATCGTCAAAATGAATTTCAAAAGTGGAATTTGGACCCGCTCTGAGATGGCCCATCCATTTGCATTTTCTGTTTTAATTTATAAAAAAAGAAAAAAAAATTACCTTTTTCTTTATTTTTTTTGTTTGTTTTATTTGTTTATTTTTTTTATTATTTTATTTTCCTAAGGTGGGACCCACAAGGGGGTTGACCACCCTAGCCCTCAATCCAGCCCATTTCCTTTCTTTCTTCCTCCATTTTCTTTTTATTTTTATTTTTTTACTTTCCTTTTTTCTTTCTTTTCTTTCTTTTCTTTCTTTCTTCTTTCTTTTTCTTTCTTTCTTTCCTCCTTTCTTTCCTCTCCCAGCCACTCACGTATACCCTATCCAGCCCCTTCTCTTCCTCTTTCCCTCTCCTTTTCCTCCCTTTCTTTCCTTTTCTTTCTCCCCTCTTCTTTCCTTTTCCTTCCCTTCCTTCTTTCCCCTTTCTTCTTTACCTCCTTTCCATCTTTTTCAAAACCCAAATGGCTACAGCCAATTCACGTAGGCTGTTTCATGAGACAATATTAGAAACTTAGGTTTTGATTTTTATCAAAACCTAAGTTGTCATAAGAAAAAAAAAAAGAGAACGGCTGGCCCATTTTCCCCTTAACGCACCTCTCTCTCTCTCTCTCTCTCTCTCTCTCTCTCTCTCTCCCTTGAACTCTCTCTTTCTCACCCCTTGGCTGCAGCTTCCAGCCATTGAAACAACACCCTTGCAGCCCTCAGCAGCACCAACTGGAAGCCTCCACGCACAGCACCATTACAACCATTGATCACAGCATCTGCAGCCTTCTCCATTTGCTGCAGCAAGACCCCAAGCTATCCTTGGCTGCAACTCCCAGCCATTGAAGCCACCTCCAGAGCTCCTTTCTCCAGCCAACAGCCGGCCTCCACTTTGAAGCACCATCAACGTCTTCACCTCCAGCTCAGCCAGCTCCACCAGGGATCCACAGCAGCCACCAGCTTGTAGCCACAACAACTCTCCTTTTGGCTGCAACTTCCAGCCATTGATGCCACCACCAAGCTCCACCTCCAGCAAGCTTCAACATCTACTAACGTCAAGGCAGCCTCCTTCAGCCCATTGATCCTGCAGCTCCATCATCAAACACCACCTTGGCCCAGCTACCTTAAGACCCATCTTCCTTCCATTCTCCAAGAGGATTCACGCTCAGCCATTTGCCCTCTCTCATTAAGCTGATTTGATGATTAAAAACTTAGGACTTGATTTTTATCAAGCCCTAAGTCATTTACACAAGAGCATTCATGTAGCCACCGCTACTTTAGCCAAGACAGCCACGGCACGGTCCAGCCCAACAATCTCCAAGGTGACGGCTGGCAGTAGCTCATTAACACCCACTTTGATGCCTTCCTTCAGACGGCCTTCCATTGCAACTATCATTGCTCCCGGTGTATACAGACCTTCCCAGGCTCTTTCCCCTTCGGTCAATCCCAGCAAACACCAAGGAAACTCCCTCTAGCCTTTGCTTCAACCGATCCAAGGTAACAACCTATTTTTTTTGCTTACACTCTACATAATTTTTATCAATGCATGATGAGTAGGTTTGATCATTGCCTATTGAGATGAGGGATTTAGCATAAAGTTCATTCAAAACTCAGATTTGAGATCATACTTTTCTAAGTTTAAATCATAGAAAATAGCATATGTTTTTGTTTCATATGTGTAGGCTATATGAACGAGGTGATTAATCCAATTCGATGGGTTAAGTCTCCCCTTTCAAATAGCCAAAATCAATGAAGTGCTTCATGCCTCCCTAATATTTATTTTTTTTATTTTTATGTTTTACCATCATCATGTAGAGTTGATGTTTCTTTTTTTCACATTTAATGTTGCATTTAGTTTTATTTCTTAGTTTAATAGTTGTTTAGTTTAATTCTATTAATAGTTGATACTTAGTTCATAGGTTTTAGACTCATACGCATAGTTCAGTCAATATTTCATGCATGAATTTTCTTTCAAAATCCTAGAAATTTTATGATGGTTTCACATGTTTATTATTGTTTTCCTGCCGAAAATTTGGTTTAATTTGGGTTTCGGAACCCTCTCAAACAAATCAAGTCCCAAACTGGGATTTCCCATTTCCAGAACTTCTAATTTCTGCTTTAGCAGACAAGAACCTCCGGCACCACCATTGTGGGAGATTCGGATCATCCTCAAAAAATCACAGTGAATTTGTAATCAAATCTGCTGATGATCTGGAAATTTTGAAGTTTTTCCAGTTTGTTTTACTCTCTGTAAAAATCGGATTTTCCAGACCCCTGGGAAAATCTCAATTTTCTTTTGTCAGGGTATAGACAGACCCTAATGCATCAAGTCCTCCCAATCCGTAGCCCGTATGCAAAAACTTTCAACATAAAAGTTGTTCCTAACATAATTTCCTGTCATTTCCCAAAATTTGGAAATTTTTTAATTTGTTTCATTATTTTTACCGGATTTTCTATTTCTGTGTTACAGATTCCAATATCCAGAAATCTCAGAGATTTAGGTCTCTGATAACAGTATGGCCTTTTCCAAACCATAACCCGAATCCCAATGGTGTCAAAAGATAAAATCTTTCTATGTTTGTCAGGGACATTTTCCCACAATTTCATCCATTTTCCCATCTTTCTTCCATTTTTCCCACATTTTCTACCGAAACCTGTCTGTTTCCCCTAAATCCTAGAGTCGCCGGATTCCGATCCGACTTGCCGGAGTGACACAGCTCCGACCATAGGTCAAAACCAGAAAGTGTAAAATTCAAAAATTCTTGCCTTACTGTCCTCTATCACCCCATAAAATTTGGGAAATTTTTATGGAAGTTTGATATCCTAAATTTCCTTTAGAATCAACATTTTAGGCAAAAATCACAAAATTTAGGGTTTTTATTTGAATTTCCATATTTAAAAATACAAAAAAATAGATTTTCGAGCTCCATTATGTTTCTAGGGTTATTTTAGGTGTCCATGCCAAATTTGGTTTAATTCCAAGTTCATTTGCTCCATGTGTTAGTTTATCTTTAAATTCAGAAGCGAAAATCAGGCGAAAATCAAGTTAAATTTGATATTTTATGATATTTTCGCCATTTTAGGGTTTTTATCATGTACATGAGCATGTAGAATCATATTAGGGTTAATTTCAATGTCATTTGCATTTCATATTTTTCAATTTTGCAAAATTTATTTCAGAAAACCCTGGTTTTAAGGCCATAGTCTTGTTATCAGGGGTATTTTGGTCATTTTGACCTAAATTTCGAAATTTCAATTTATAATTCTCCAAAATTTCATGCATATCATCATATTTTATCATATTATGTTTGATTTATTTTATTTGATTTTCAAAATTCCAAAATCTACAAAAATTCTTTCAGAAAACCCTGATTTCAAGGTTATCAGGGGCATTTTGGTTATTTTGACCCCAATTTCGAATTTTCAAGTTTATTTTCGAAATTTATTCATTATTTATCATGTTTATATCAAAGGGGGTATGATTCTGGGTTTATATCTGAATAATATTCGATAATTTTCCATATTTTCGGATAAATTCAGAAAAACCTACATTTTTGTGCTAATTTTATTTTCCAGTTTTGCAGGAATATTCAAGAAGAAGACTTAGCCATTTTATTTCTTTTATTTTAATTCAATGTAAAAATCAATGTAATATTTGGAATAAGAGTTACATTTTCTGCTTAGAATAGGGTTGCATTGCATATAGTTTAATTTATGCAAATTTCAATATTTGATGTATGATTCATGTGCATTTATTTCAAATCCACTATGGTTTACACGAATGGCACGTGCACAAGCTTTTATGGAGTTTATAAACTCGGTGGGATTCGTATTTATGGCCATAGTCAGAATACGAAGAAAACCAAGATTTATGATCTTTATATCAGCCACATTCAGCCTACACTCTTAGGCTAACTTCAAAAATGCACTGCATTTTTCAAAGTTTCAAAAGGATTTCCCAATTTCTCAATGAAATTCCCTTTTCAAATTCATACTCATTCATTCATATCATTCAAATTGCATTATTTTCAAACTCATTTTCCAATTTCAATTTCAGAAAATTCAATTTTCTCAAGAATTTCCAAGTCTTTGTCAGGATCTGATTTTCTCAAAATCCTAAGTTTTCAAATGACATTTCAAAGCATTTCCCAAGTTCAAATCAAGATTTTCCTATGTTTTCGAATTCTCAAATTTCAAAATCCCAAGTTTTCAGAAATTCATTTTCTCATATTTTTCAGTTTTCTTGAGAATTCATTTTCCATTTCAAAAGTCATTTTTCAATAAATTTCTTAGATTTTCTCAAGATTCTCAAATCCATTTTCTCATAAAAGCAATTCCAAGTTTCCAATCTCAAAACCAATTTTCTCAGATTTTCAAGTTTTCCTGAGAAATCACTTTTCAATGCAAATTTCTGATTTCCCATGAAATTCAATGATTTTCCCAAAAACTCCAATTTCAAGCACTTTTCCAATCATTTTCCAAATGTATTTCAATTTTCCAAAGCAAACATCATATTTTCTCAAACTTGCATTTTTTAAAAATTCCATAGCACAAGCCTCATTCTTTGTGCATTCTAGGAAAAATAGAGCATAATTTAGATATTTGAGTTGAGTTAAAGCACATAATTGGTCCTTGGTTTAATTACCCCTGGTAAAGGCGCCAGGAACGGTTGAACCTCGTACCGACAAGCGGATCCCATTCTATGGAATTTTCCCGCAAATTTTAAAAACGGAGGCGAGTAAATTTTCAAAAATCATTTTCAAAACTTTGGTCGAGTTTGACTCACGAAATTTGTTTCTCTCTCGCAAGGGAGGGGAACAATTTTGCGATGATAACAGGTTTGGCGACCGTGATGGGACCTGTCTTCGCCTGATCAATTATGTGCTTTAACTTAGCTCATTTATCAAAATTATGTTCTATGGAATGTCAGCATTAATTCCTGATATCATGTGAACCTAGGAGCCTAGACTTGAACCCAGCTGACATGGATTGCATGTAGACTAGGCATGGTTTGGTAGGACCATATTCAGGAGAATTGTGCATGCTCACTTAGACTTAGGTCTGAAATACAACACTCCTCAATCTAGGACTGGTATGAAAACAATGTTTGCTTCTTCAAAAGTTTTCAAAATTCTATCTCTTTAGGACTTAGAGCCCTCTGTTTGCCTGCATGTGATCATATTTCAAAAACCACCCCACCTATGTCTACCCGGTCTTCACGTTGCTGGGCTCTCTTCCAGAACCATAGTTCGGGACAGAGCCTCACAACTGGGCCACTTATTTGGGCTAACGCCCCCCTGCCACGTACCAAGGGCCATAGTCCAACGTATATCGGCAGGCGCTCAAGGATGTTTGGAAAATACAAGCCTAGACCCGAAGATGAGTTTTATGCCACGTACATCGAGCCTCGGCTCGAGTATATCGGCATAGCATGATTGGACACAGTTGATCTGAGCCTAGAGTCAGGATTAGGGTCCTAAAGCTCTTTCAAAATCAATGCATTTAGAGTTGGCTTCTTAGGGATTGTTGTATGTGCATAATTGTTTGTGATTGAATATATGATATTCATTTTCGCCTTATTTTCTCATATTTTTCCCAATTTTTCCAAAATACCGAACAATTTTTCAAAATACCTCATTTTTTTATCTTTTATGAAATATCTTTTTTTTCTCAAAAACCCTGGATGATTTTTCTAAATTATCCACCTTTTCCTTCAAAACTCCAGGAGATTTTCCATTCTTTCGTTCCTCTGGACTTCGAATTTCCAGCTTTCATTTTATCCTGCCTGCAATTTTCAAAATTCTTGTATTTTTCCAAAGTCTAATTCCAGTCTTCTTGTCTTTCAGTCCAATGGCATCTAGTCAGCTCGATTCTGTTTTTCCTGAGGGTCACATCTCCTACGAGGTGCGACAAAGTCTTCCTGAGCATCGATCTCTTAGCACCGGACCCTTCTTCCCCCGGTGGTACTATGTCTGGTTCAAAAACTTCTCTCGTATGTTTCCGGACCACTTGAGCGATTGCGGGTTGGAATTGACATCTGCAGTGGGAAAGTTGACAGTCAACGGCAATCTGATTCATGCACTGGCTGAGCGGTGGAATCCGCGCACTTGCACGTTCTGGTTCCCATGGGGCGAGATGACCCTGTTGATGGACGAATTTTCAGAGATTATGGGACTGCCCGAGCCAGCCGGTCAGCCTGGAGATCCATTGAAGCAGCAATTTTTTTTGATCATTGTCAAGGGTCTGGACCCTAAAGATGTTGTAGCTCGAATGACAGGACGCAAGTCTTGGCCACTGATTGATGAAAATGGAAATGACTATGTGAAACTGATCGAGATCTACCGACAATATGGGGCATTTACAGAAGTCAGCTCATTATCCAGAAAAGTTCGAGAAAGAATTCAGCATGCGATGGTTTTGTGCACTGTGGGACTTGCTTTCTTTCCAGACGGACAGAATTAAGTGGATGTCAGAATAGTTCAGCTTTTGAGAAGATGGGGAAGTCGACAGACCAACCGTCTCTCGATAGCCATGGCCGCACTTGCTTTTCTATACAAAGGATTGACTTGTTTCACGCTTGGAGAGTCCATCTTAGTCGAGGGATGTACCTATGCTCTTCAGACTTGGTTCCTTTAGCATGTACTGATCAAAGCTAGTTCATTCAGATATAACGGCAAGGAGCTCCTTCCAATTGCACGATACTGATTCCTGATCGATTACTGCAAGAAGAAGTGATGTGAGACTATTTTGATCGAGAGTTATCACCTCCCAGATACACCTATGCATATGGTAAGATATTCAAGCTACTCGGCCCATTTTCTTGTACCTACTATCATCCAGAGCGGTGTGTTCGACAGTTTTCTTAGAGACAAAAGCACATAGAGATGCGGCTGCTATCAGGAGTCATGCCAGAGTTCAACCTTGCATCAACGCAGTGGTCTGGAACATACCATTCTGCCAGATATGACTGAGATTCTTTCGTCATTCTCACTCTTTTCTCCAGTCCTCATGTCTCTGCTGATCGTTGAGAGTGGTGGCAGACTGTCTATATACTCTCTCTTTCTCAAATCCACTATTGATGCAATCATATTTTTCCTTCAATAAAGAAAAAAAATCCTTCAATTTTCATTCTATCATGGTTTGATAACCTCGCCTAGGTGACAAGGTATATTTGCAGTTGTTCGTTCTCCTTGCAAAGAATGACAACATAATTGTCGTGACTCCAGCGGCGACCCAATCCCTAGTAATGGGATGTTCAATTATCTATCAAATTCTCATCAAATATTTTTACTATATTCATTTCTATCCTGAATCTTCATCATCGAAATTTAATCATCCATTCTACAAAGAGCATCAGTATTCCCAAGTGGTTCAGATCAGATCAAGCAAGAAGACACCACTGTATCAGGGCATCAGTGATTTTAGAAGCAGGCAAGAAGAAATGGATTCTCCAAGATCTGCCAGAAGACAGAGTTTGAATGATAGGGATGACATTGATCTTGCTACATATTAGATGTTCAAGAAAATGATGATTAGGATGATGTCTGAGCAAGCTGAAGACAGTCTCAGAAAGGCTCCTATCAAGGAGAAGACATCAGTCTCCTTCTCTGAGAATATCACTGGCAAGAGCAACAAGTGATTCGGCACGCGCCTGCCCAATATTTTATTCTCGCTGATGTCCTCTATCATCGTGGATTCAGTTCTAAATATGCCAGATGCCTAGATGAAGATGAAGCCAAAGAAGTCATGCAGGAGGTACACGAAGGCATTTGCGGTGATCGCGTCGGCTACCAAACTCTTATCAAGCAAATCATCTGGGCGGGATATTATTGAAAGACTATGCTATAAGTTTGCTACCATTTTGTGAAGAAGTGTGCTCTATGCCAGATACATGCACCTTCTGTTCATGCGCCAGCAAACATATTTGCAATCTGTTATCTCTCCATGGCTATTTTCTATGTGAGGCCTTTGATGTTGTGGACCCCATCACTCCTGCTTCAAACAGCTACAAATATTTTCTTGTCGCAATAGAATATTTCACCAAATGGGTAGAAGCAGTTACTCTACGTACAGTAGAAGGTCGACATGTGGTCTCATTCATCCACAAGAACATCCTTTGCCGCTTTGGTATACTGCACAATATCGTGTCAGACAATGGCAGTCATTTCAAGAATGAGAGAATGAGGACATTTTGCTTAAAGTTCAGAATCCATCATCATTTCTCCGCTCTTTATTATCCTCAAGGGAATGGTCAAGCAGAGGCCACCAGTAAGATTCTTATTAGAATCTTGGAGCGAACTTTGGAAACATGTCGTGACTGGCATGAGAAGATCCATGATGCATTTTGAGCATACAAAACTACCATTCGAACTCCAACTAATGCTACTCCGTTAGAACTTGTCTACGGAACTGAAGTAGTACTGCCTCTACAAGTTTAGAAACCTGCTCTAAAATTTGCATCACTTCTAGAATTACCTCTTGATCAGTATCAGCAACAACGGCTAGTACAGCTTGATTTGCTTGATGAAAGAAGACTCAAAGCAGCAGAGCACACTCAATCATATCATCAGAGGATAGCCAGACAATATGCAAAATTTGTCATTGAAAGAAAATCCTGAGTCAATGATCTAGTGTTCAGATTAACGACCTATCTCAAGCACCGTCTGGGTGGCAAATGGTCGCCGAATTGGGAAGGGCCCTATGTTGTCGAGGAAGCATTACCCCGCAATTCATATCTGCTCATCAATGCCGATGGTGTGGAATTATCATATCCCATCAATGCTCAACATTTGAAAAAATTCTATACTTAAATCCTCTATTCCATCCTTTGTAATTCCTCAATATACTTTCTTCAACAATGGTCAAATTATTCTTTCCCAGTTACACTGGGGCATTATTTTGAAAATTGTTTTCAAAACATCTTGTATGCAGGCAGACACACAAATCTCTCATTTTGCATACATGTGCATTCATTTACATCATTTTGCATACATTTGCATTCATTTACATTTACATGCATTCATTTGCATCCATTTACATTCATTTGCATCAAATTCATTTCCCCTTCAGGTTAAGGGATAAACCTGAACTTCCCCTTCAGGTTAAGGGATAAACCTGAACTTCCCCTTCAGGTTAAGGGATAAATCCTGAGACCCCGACAGTTGTCCAAGTCATCGTGAGGGTGAAGACTGAAAATCTTCTATCAAAATCAATTAGTAAATTCTCAAAAATCCAGTGTTCGTGCTGGAAAGATTTTCAAAATCTAGGGTTCGTGCTGGTAAATTTTCAAAAATCCAGTGTTCGTGCTGGTAAGATTTTCAAAATCCAAGGTTCGTGCTGGTAAATTCTTCTAAATCCAGTGCTCATATTGGTAATCTCTCAAAATCCAGTGCTCGTATTGGTAATCTCCCAAAATCCAGCGCTCGTACTGGTAGTCTTCCAAAACCCAGTATTCGTACTGGTAATCTTTCAAAACATAATGCTTGTACTGGTACGTTTTCAAAATCCAGTGCTCGTACTGGTACCCTTTAAAAATCTAACACTCGTGTTGGTGTCTTGCCCATTGGTCGCGTTATTCGATCTCTTAGGTGCAGTCTTAACGCTGACCTTTCATCAGAATTCAAGTTCAATATTAATTATGTCAATGTCGACCTTCGGGTCATCCAATTTCTATCCCCATTCAGGATAAGGGGATAATCCTGAAACCGTTCATAGAAGCAATCCAAGTCTATATAATAGTCCTCGTTCTTCATTGAACGGATAGTGTTCCAAGTGAACTGATAGTCGTTCTTCATTGAACTGATAGTGTTCCAAATGAACCAATGTCGTTCGTAGGCTGAATACCTATCGAACCCATGTCGTTCTCAATTGAACCAATGTTGTTCGTAGGCTGAATACCTATCGAACCCATGTCGTTCCTAGTGAACCAATGTCGTTCTTAATTGAACCAATGTCGTTCGTAGGCTGAATACCTATCGAACCCATGTCGTTCCTAGTGAACCAATGTCGTTCTCAATTGAACCAATGTTGTTTGTAGGCTGAATACCTATCGAACCCATGTTGTTCCTAGTGAACCAATGTCGTTCTCAATTGAACCAATGTCGTTCTTAGGCTGAATCCCTATCGAACCCATGTCGTTCCTAGTGAACCAATGTCGTTCTCAATTGAACCAATGTCGTTCTCAATTGAACCAATGTCGTTCTTAGGCTGAATCCCTATAGAACCCATGTCATTCTCAGTAAACCAATTCACAATTTCGACCTTTTTAGCCAATCAATTTCCAATTTCCAATTTCTAATTTCCAATTTCCAATTATCAATTTCCAATTTCCAATTTCCAATTTCAAATATCAAATTTCAAAATTCCAATTTCCAAAATTTGACTCTTTTGGTCATCCAATACCAATTCCAATAAATTTCTCTTGCGAGAGACCTTTTTTATAGGGAGAGTTCGAGGGAGCTCGTTCTTTTCGCATGCTATCCAATTCGTTCACTTAGCCCCTTTTTAGGGAGAGTTTGAAGGGACTCGTGTCTTTGTGAACCGTTTGCAAAACAAAATTCCAATTTCACACAAGGAACCCTTAGTTCAGGGAGAGCTTCGACGGAAGTTCGCTTTCCTTGTGACCATAATTTTGTACTAGGCCATTTCATCGTGAAGGACCCTCTTTTCAGGGAGAGTGTGATGGACTCGTTCCTTCATGAATTCACCGACCTCATCATTACCGGCCCCCTTTCCATAAGAGAAGCCTAATGTTAGGAAGTTTTGACGAAAGCTTAATTTCTCTTCGAAAGTTCGTTTTGCAAACACCTCCTCTTCAGGGAAGAGAGGAGTAATTTCTATTCCCAAATTCTGAATCTTCTCCTTTGGGGAAAGGAGAAGAAAATTTCTGTCATGGATGCGTTGCGTTGTGCTTCAGATGCTCGCTCTCACCAAGGATTTCAAGAAAATTTTGCCGATTTGTCATTAAATATTTGCTGATTTCAAAATCTTTATTGCACAAAAACATTACCTCAGAATACCTTCAGTATTACTTCCGAAAGGACAAAGCTTTCGCGAAAAAGGATTTAAAATTCAGAATCTTTCTATTGGCCGACCAAAAGGATGCAGAATAAATCCTCGATATGGCTAGCAAAAGGAAATCCAATGTTGTTGCAAAGCCATAAGTGATCGGTATTGATCGCAGTCAATGACACATTTTTAAAGATCATTCTTGGAAAATAAAGCAGTCGAAATATCCTGGGTGATACAGAAAAATCCATTCAATCTCTATATCTCCTCAATCACCTAAAGCTGCAATTAAATATCTGCAAAAGGGATCTCTCAACTGTCGTCAAGATGAAGGCGAATTAGGCGAGTAGACCCCCGGGGCCAAAGAAGATTTGGATCATCTCCAAGATGAAGGAGTTTGTGACGGATCCTTCCAGGAAAAGTTCAGAGCACCGTCAAGATGAAGGCGACTGCGATGAGCCTCCCGACAAACCCTAAAGGATATTTAATTTCGGCTATCATCACGAGATTTTCAACCAATGAGCCAATAACCGTCGATATAATCCCTCAGAGAAAAAGAAGGATCGGAACATCTCCAAGATGAAGGAGTTTGTGACGTACCCTTTCAAAAAAAAAAGAAGAGAGAAAAGTCAGGACATCTCCAAAATGAAGGATGATGTAATAAAATCCCCAAAAGCCCAAGAGAGCTCTAATTCTGCCAATAAAGAAAAAAAGTGGGTAGAAAGATCATCATGAGAAAAGAATCCCAGGATATCAGACTGCCAAATTTGCCAAAGAATCTTCTTTAATTTTGTGAAATTCTATTATCAATATTCTTTCACCAATTGCTCTCACAATATCAAGAATACTCTCTATTCCGCTCATGTCAAGGAAATTGATAGTTTCCTTGAAAGAAAGCCAATTGCAAGCAATTTGAATTCGAATCTTGATTCTACGGAGTTAAGCCCAGTCGGAGGTAATACTTCAGGTAGAAAAGAGGAAAGATTTTCATACCAATATACATCAATTTCAAGCATTTTGAATCAACAAACAATTTTTAACATTTTGGCAATATTTTCTTACTATCTTGACATGAAGTGAAGAGCTCGATGTCTATCTTGACACATCCTGATATCACCTTTTACCTCCTTGAGAGAGTAACCTTTATCATCTTTCGCGTTGTCGAAAGAATTCATCTTTTGCGTTGTCAAAAGAATCGCCTTACTCCTTTGGATCGCCTTGTCATCTTTCGCGTTGTTGAAAGAATCGCCTTGTTCCTTTGGATCGCCTTTTTCCATCTTTCGCATTGTCGAAAGAATTCATCTTTTGCGTTGTCAAAAGAATCGCCTTACTCCTTTGGATCACCTTGTAGTCTTTCGCGTTGTTGAAAGAATCACCTTGTTCCTTTGGATCGCCTTTTTCCAGCTTTCGCGTTGTCGAAAGAATTCATCTTTTGCGTTGTCAAAAGAATCGCCTTACTCCTTTGGATCGCCTTGTCGTCTTTCGCGTTGTTGAAAGAATCGCCTTGTTCCTTTGGATCGCCTTTTTCCATCTTTCGCGTTGTCGAAAGAATTCATCTTTTGCGTTGTCAAAAGAATCGCCTTACTCCTTTAGATCGCCTTGTCGTCTTTCGCGTTGTTGAAAGAATCACATTGTTCCTTTGGATCGCCTTTTTCCATCTTTCGCGTTGTCGAAAGAATTCATCTTTTGCATTGACAAAAGAATCGCCTTACTCCTTTGGATCGCCTTGTCATCTTTCGCGTTGTTGAAAGAATCACCTTGTTCCTTTGGATCGCCTTTCCCATCTTTCGCGTTGTCGAAAGAATTCATCTTTTGCGTTGTCAAAAGAATCGCCTTACTCCTTTGGATCGCCTTGTCGTCTTTCGCGTTGTTGAAAGAATCACCTTGCTCCTCTGGATCGCCTTGTCATCTTTCGCGTTGTCGAAAGAATTCATCTTTTGCGTTGTCAAAAGAATCGCCTTGCTCCTTTGGATCGCCTTGTCATCTTTCGCGTTGTTGAAAGAATCGCCTTGTTCCTTTGGATTGCCTTGTTATCTTTCGCGTTGTCGAAAGAATTCATCTTTCGTGTTGTTGAAAGAGTCACATTATTCCTCTTCAAGAAAATTGTCTTATTCACCATCCAACTTACCATTTTCATTTTCCGCCCAATCAGGATAAGGGTACAAACCTGAGCCTCCTTTGATGAGGTATTTCATTTTCCGCCCAATCAGGATAAGGGTACAAACCTGAGCCTCCTTTGAAGAGGTATTTCATTTTTCGCCCAATCAGGATAAGGGTACAAACCTGAGCTTCCTTTGATGAGGTATTTCATTTTTCGCCCAATCAGGATAAGGGTACAAACCTGAGCCTCCCATGATGAGGTATTTCATTTTCCGCCCAATCAGGATAAGGGTATAAACCTGAGCCTCCTTTGATGAGGTATTTCATTTTTTGCCCAATCAGGATAAGGGTATAAACCTGAGCCTCCTTTGATGAGGTATTTCATTTTCTGCCCAATCAGGATAAGGGTACAAACCTGAGCCTCCTTTGATGAGGTATTTCATTTTCCGCCCAATCAGGATAAGGGTACAAACCTGAGCCTCCTTTGATGAGGTATTTCATTTTCTGCCCAATCAGGATAAGGGTATAAACCTGAGCCTCCTTTGATGAGGTATTTCATTTCCCCGCCCAATCAGGATAAGGGTATAAACCTGAGCCTCCTTTGATGAGGTATTTCATTTTCTGCCCAATCAGGATAAGGGTACAAACCTGAGCCTCCTCGGATGAGGTATTTCATTTTCCGCCCAATCAGGATAAGGGTACAAACCTGAGCCTCATTTTGATGAGGTATTTCATTTCCCGGTCAGGTTAAGGGTTAAACCTGAGCTTCGTTTCTACACGAGGTATTTCATGTCCCATCCAGGTTAAGGGCAAAACCTGAATCTCACTTCTTTTGAGGTAAAATTTTTTTCTTTATTCTCCATTTCATATCTACAATTTTCATCAGGGCTAATATTTTCATACCCAGTCAGATCCTTCTAACTGGGGCATTTTTATAGCCAAAATTTGGTGTGTTTTTCTTTGCCACTAAGCTCGTCTTCAAGTCGGCTTAGTAGCAAAGAGGGGCATCTGTAAACACCCCAAATTTTCCATATTCATTCTCAAACAACCCTCCTCGTGCAATGCCAACCCTGCTAGGTCAGTGTAGGAGTCAAACCCTGAGCCAGTTTCAGAAAATCACCATTTTACCAACTTTTATTAGGAAAATTACTATTTTACCCCTAGGTCATCCTGGACCCCAGTCAGTCGGAGTCAACCAAGCTCATTGGTCAGTTCAGAATAGTTAGAATATCAGTCATTTCAAGCTCATCTGAGCTCACAATGAACAGACCATTTTCATTTCTGACCATTCCTGCCAAAATGAGATCATTTCTTCAGAAATGAGCTCATTTCTCACTCAAATCCAAGCCAATTGTCTCCGAGTTAGTCATTTATAGTCAGTCATATTCCCCAAAGTATAACTTGAGCTCACCAGGAGTTCAAGTGCTCCAGTTTCAGTTCAAAACCATTTCCAAGTGTCCAGTAGCCCATTTTAGTCCATTTCAACTCTTTTAGCTGAAATTGAGTTGAGTTTAGTCAATTGAGCTAGTGTTCAAGCTTTGATTTTAGTTCATGTCAGTATCACTGACCTTTGTTCTAGCTCAAACCTAGCTCAGGTTCGTAATTCACTTCACTCCAGTAATCATTCCGTACCATTTCTCTAAAAATGATAACTTTTCTTGAAAATTCAGTCGGAAAGGTCAGTTGAGTCAGTGCCTGGTCAGTTCATTTGAGTTCTGAAACTCTAAAACCCAGCTCAATCTAGCTCATCTCAGTTCAATCCAGCTCGAACCCCAAATTTTAGTGTCACTCTGACCCAGTAGAGTCCCAAAAACCATTTCTTGAGCTATTTTGCAAATTTTATCAATTTTAATACCTTTTGAACTGATACAACTGCCAATCGGGGTTTAAAATCTAAAATTCTTCATTCAGGGTTAGCATTTCGCATGTCATTTCTCATCATTTCATATCATTTCTCAGCATTTCATAACATTTCATCACATTTCAGTTCATTTTCGAAGTCCAGAACTCCAGCTTTATAAATTTCAATCTAGATTGAGTTTTAAAAGTTTTCAGAAATCAATTTCAAACCTCGGGTTTCCAAAATTGACATTTTCACCCCGGGAGTCTAAATTTGGAAATATTTTCTCAAGAAAAATAATCTGGATTTCTTTCAAAATCAAATTTTCAAGTTTTACACTGGATTTGCTTCGCAATGAGCTATTGAACTTCAAAATCTGAGCTCGTTTCAAAAACTGCCAAAAATAGCTCATTTCGTTTGGAAATATTTTCTCGAGAAAAACAATCTGGATTTCTTTCAAAATTACATTTTTAAATTCTACATTGGATTTTCTTTGCAACGGGGTATTGAACTTCAAAATCCGAGCTCATTTCAAAAACTGCCAAAAATAGCTCGTTTTGTCTGAAAATAGATTTGGAAGCATTTTCTCAACAAAAACAATTTGGATTTCTTCCAAAATTAAATTTTTAAATTCTACATTGGATTTGCTTCGCAACGAGGTATTGAACTTCAAAATCCGAGCTTGTTTCAAAAACTGCCAAAAATAGCTCGTTTCATCTGGAAAGTTTCTGAAAAGACTATTTTACCCCTTTAATCGTCAAAATGAATTTCAAAAGTGGAATTTGGACCCGCTCTGAGATGGCCCATCCATTTGCATTTTCTGTTTTAATTTATAAAAAAAGAAAAAAAAATTACCTTTTTCTTTATTTTTTTTGTTTGTTTTATTTGTTTATTTTTTTTATTATTTTATTTTCCTAAGGTGGGACCCACAAGGGGGTTGACCACCCTAGCCCTCAATCCAGCCCATTTCCTTTCTTTCTTCCTCCATTTTCTTTTTATTTTTATTTTTATTTTTATTTTTTTACTTTCCTTTTTTCTTTCTTTTCTTTCTTTTCTTTCTTTCTTCTTTCTTTTTCTTTCTTTCTTTCCTCTCCCAGCCACTCACGTATACCCTATCCAGCCCCTTCTCTTCCTCTTTCCCTCTCCTTTTCCTCCCTTTCTTTCCTTTTCTTTCTCCCCTCTTCTTTCCTTTTCCTTCCCTTCCTTCTTTCCCCTTTCTTCTTTACCTCCTTTCCATCTTTTTCAAAACCCAAATGGCTACAGCCAATTCACGTAGGCTGTTTCATGAGACAATATTAGAAACTTAGGTTTTGATTTTTATCAAAACCTAAGTTGTCATAAGAAAAAAAAAAAGAGAACGGCTGGCCCATTTTGCCCTTAACGCACCCCTCTCTCTCTCTCTCTCTCCCTTGAACTCTCTCTTTCTCACCCCTTGGCTGCAGCTTCCAGCCATTGAAACAACACCCTTGCAGCCCTCAGCAGCACCAACTGGAAGCCTCCACGCACATCACCATTACAACCATCGATCACAGCATCTGCAGCCTTCTCCATTTGCTGCAGCAAGACCCCAAGCTATCCTTGGCTGCAACTCCCAGCCATTGAAGCCACCTCCAGAGCTCCTTTCTCCAGCCAACAGCCGGCCTCCACTTTGAAGCACCATCAACGTCTTCACCTCCAGCTCAGCCAGCTCCACCAGGGATCCACAGCAGCCACCAGCTTGTAGCCACAACAACTCTCCTTTTGGCTGCAACTTCCAGCCATTGATGCCACCACCAAGCTCCACCTCCAGCAAGCTTCAACATCTACTAACGTCAAGGCAGCCTCCTTCAGCCCATTGATTCTGCAGCTCCATCATCAAACACCACCTTGGCCCAGCTACCTTAAGACCCATCTTCCTTCCATTCTCCAAGAGGATTCACGCTCAGCCATTAGCCCTCTCTCATTAAGCTGATTTGATGATTAAAAACTTAGGACTTGATTTTTATCAAGCCCTAAGTCATTTACACAAGAGCATTCATGTAGCCACCGCTACTTTAGCCAAGACAGCCACGGCAAGGTCCAGCCCAACAATCTCCAAGGTGACGGCTGACAGCAGCTCATTAACACCCACTTTGATGCCTTCCTTCAGACGGCCTTCCATTGCAACTATCATTGCTCCCGGTGTATACAGACCTTCCCAGGCTCTTTCCCCTTCGGTCAATCCCAGCAAACACCAAGGAAACTCCCTCTAGCCTTTGCTTCAACCGATCCAAGGTAACAACCTATTTTTTTTGCTTACACTCTACATAATTTTTATCAATGCATGATGAGTAGGTTTGATCATTGCCTATTGAGATGAGGGATTTAGCATAAAGTTCATTCAAAACTCAGATTTGAGATCATACTTTTCTAAGTTTAAATCATAGAAAATAGCATATGTTTTTGTTTCATATGTGTAGGCTATATGAACGAGGTGATTAATCCAATTCGATGGGTTAAGTCTCCCCTTTCAAATAGCCAAAATCAATGAAGTGCTTCATGCCTCCCTAATATTTATTTTTTTTATTTTTATGTTTTACCATCATCATGTAGAGTTGATGTTTCTTTTTTTCACATTTAATGTTGCATTTAGTTTTATTTCTTAGTTTAATAGTTGTTTAGTTTAATTCTATTAATAGTTGATACTTAGTTCATAGGTTTTAGACTCATACGCATAGTTCAGTCAATATTTCATGCATGAATTTTCTTTCAAAATCCTAGAAATTTTATGATGGTTTCACATGTTTATTATTGTTTTCCTGCCAAAAATTTGGTTTAATTTGGGTTTCGGAACCCTCTCAAACAAATCAAGTCCCAAACTGGGATTTCCCATTTCCAGAACTTCTAATTTCTGCTTTAGCAGACAAGAACCTCCGGCACCACCATTGTGGGAGATTCGGATCATCCTCAAAAAATCACAGTGAATTTGTAATCAAATCTGCTGATGATCTGGAAATTTTGAAGTTTTTCCAGTTTGTTTTACTCTGTAAAAATCGGATTTTCCAGACCCCTGGGAAAATCTCAATTTTCTTTTGTCAGGGTATAGACAGACTCTAATGCATCAAGTCCTCCCAATCCGTAGCCCGTATGCAAAAACTTTCAACATAAAAGTTGTTCCTAACATAATTTCCTGTCATTTCCCAAAATTTGGAAATTTTTTAATTTGTTTCATTATTTTTACCGGATTTTCTATTTCTGTGTTACAGATTCCAATATCCAGAAATCTCAGAGATTTAGGTCTCTGATAACAGTATGGCCTTTTCCAAACCATAACCCGAATCCCAATGGTGTCAAAATATAAAATCTTTCTATGTTTGTCAGGGACATTTTCCCACAATTTCATCCATTTTCCCATCTTTCTTCCATTTTTCCCACATTTTCTACCGAAACCTGTCTGTTTCCCCTAAATCCTAGAGTCGCCGGATTCCGATCCGACTTGCCGGAGTGACACAGCTCCGACCATAGGTCAAAACCAGAAAGTGTAAAATTCAAAAATTCTTGCCTTACTGTCCTCTATCACCCCATAAAATTTGGGAAATTTTTATGGAAGTTTGATATCCTAAATTTCCTTTAGAATCAACATTTTAGGCAAAAATCACAAAATTTAGGGTTTTTATTTGAATTTCCATATTTAAAAATACAAAAAAATAGATTTTCGAGCTCCATTATGTTTCTAGGGTTATTTTAGGTGTCCATGCCAAATTTGGTTTAATTCCAAGTTCATTTGCTCCATGTGTTAGTTTATCTTTAAATTCAGAAGCGAAAATCAGGCGAAAATCAAGTTAAATTTGATATTTTATGATATTTTCGCCATTTTAGGGTTTTTATCATGTACATGAGCATGTAGAATCATATTAGGGTTAATTTCAATGTCATTTGCATTTCATATTTTTCAATTTTGCAAAATTTATTTCAGAAAACCCTGGTTTTAAGGCCATAGTCTTGTTATCAGGGGTATTTTGGTCATTTTGACCTAAATTTCGAAATTTCAATTTATAATTCTCCAAAATTTCATGCATATCATCATATTTTATCATATTATGTTTGATTTATTTTATTTGATTTTCAAAATTCCAAAATCTACAAAAATTCTTTCAGAAAACCCTGATTTCAAGGTTATCAGGGGCATTTTGGTTATTTTGACCCCAATTTCGAATTTTCAAGTTTATTTTCGAAATTTATTCATTATTTATCATGTTTATATCAAAGGGGGTATGATTCTGGGTTTATATCTGAATAATATTCGATAATTTTTCATATTTTCGGATAAATTCAGAAAAACCTACATTTTTGTGCTAATTTTATTTTCCAGTTTTGCAGGAATATTCAAGAAGAAGACTTAGCCATTTTATTTCTTTTATTTTAATTCAATGTAAAAATCAATGTAATATTTGGAATAAGAGTTACATTTTCTGCTTAGAATAGGGTTGCATTGCATATAGTTTAATTTATGCAAATTTCAATATTTGATGTATGATTCATGTGCATTTATTTCAAATCCACTATGGTTTACACGAATGGCACGTGCACAAGCTTTTATGGAGTTTATAAACTCGGTGGGATTCGTATTTATGGCCATAGTCAGAATACGAAGAAAACCAAGATTTATGATCTTTATATCAGCCACATTCAGCCTACACTCTTAGGCTAACTTCAAAAATGCACTGCATTTTTCAAAGTTTCAAAAGGATTTCCCAATTTCTCAATGAAATTCCCTTTTCAAATTCATACTCATTCATTCATATCATTCAAATTGCATTATTTTCAAACTCATTTTCCAATTTCAATTTCAGAAAATTCAATTTTCTCAAGAATTTCCAAGTCTTTGTCAGGATCTGATTTTCTCAAAATCCTAAGTTTTCAAATGACATTTCAAAGCATTTCCCAAGTTCAAATCAAGATTTTCCTATGTTTTCGAATTCTCAAATTTCAAAATCCCAAGTTTTCAGAAATTCATTTTCTCATATTTTTCAGTTTTCTTGAGAATTCATTTTCCATTTCAAAAGTCATTTTCCAATAAATTTCTTAGATTTTCTCAAGATTCTCAAATCCATTTTCTCATAAAAGCAATTCCAAGTTTCCAATCTCAAAACCAATTTTCTCAGATTTTCAAGTTTTCCTGAGAAATCACTTTTCAATGCAAATTTCTGATTTCCCATGAAATTCAATGATTTTCCCAAAAACTCCAATTTCAAGCACTTTTCTAATCATTTTCCAAATGTATTTCAATTTTCCAAAGCAAACATCATATTTTCTCAAACTTGCATTTTTTAAAAATTCCATAGCACAAGCCTCATTCTTTGTGCATTCTAGGAAAAATAGAGCATAATTTAGATATTTGAGTTGAGTTAAAGCACATAATTGGTCCTTGGTTTAATTACCCCTGGTAAAGGCGCCAGGAACGGTTGAACCTCGTACCGACAAGCGGATCCCATTCTATGGAATTTTCCCGCAAATTTTAAAAACGGAGGCGAGTAAATTTTCAAAAAATCATTTTCAAAACTTTGGTCGAGTTTGACTCGCGAAATTTGTTTCTCTCTCGCAAGGGAGGGGAACAATTTTGCGATGATAACAAGCTGAACATGAGGGAAGGTGCAGGAAGTGCCTACAGATGATGAGATGCATTTGAAGATGGCATGTAAGTACTGAAAATGGGTATAGGACCGGACAACAAGTAAGGGTGCTGAAAATGACAGGTATAGTAAAATGCAGCTTAGAATATATGTTGCAGAAATTGAGAGATGTTGTAAACAATGTATGGTGGAAGATAAGCAGCATCATACTATGTAAATCAGGATCTGGTGTTGGTACAAGAGGTAGGTATAAGGCGAAACGTGGGTGGAGCTGGGAACAACTGTAGGTGGCTAGAGGTTGGTGTATATGAGAACGCACTAGGCATGCAGCTGGTGTGGTGACTTGTATACATATGAGATGAAGAAGGGAGGTATGGCAGTTAATGGAGTGGAAGTTTAGATGACATGCCGTGACAACCTTGTAATGAAATCAAATGACCCATTGCAAAACCAAATGATCTATTGCATGGCCATGAATGATATATTATGAAAATCTGATGGTGGGTTGCAGGAGGTCAACTAACATACCATGGATGAATGTGCCTAAATAAATGAAACATACAGGGGACTGTGCAACCGTGTAATTACAAAGGAAATAAAGTGTTAATATGCTATATATTTATGACAACGTGAGTGCAAGAATATGGTATGGAGGAGGAAGATGAGGGACATGATGTTATATGTTATTTGCAGGAAATACATTGTGAATAATAAAAAAAAATGGATATGTAACAACGTTGTGCTGTGTGTTATTGTGGCTTGAATGGTGCTATGAGAGGATTTACCATGACATACACTACTCTAAACAAAATTAAGGATGCCAAATTTGGAAACATTGGATCGAGATTTTATTTATACTCGCAAAAACACACAAAATAGCCTAAATACCTGTTGTGAATAGACCGATAAGGGAAAGGTTTCGCAGAAACAAACAAATAGATGAAATTTTTAGCATCATCATAGGCTGTAATGACAATTGGGCCATCCAGACCACCAAGAGTAGAGAGGTCATAAACTCCTCCCAGGTAATTCGACTGACCACATTCTTCTTGCCTTCGCACAAAAGGAATGAAGGATAACGCCTTATTGCTGGTAGGATTACCAGTCTACATGTAATGGAGGGCTAATGTGCTTTGAAAATGGTAGTACGGGTGTGCAAGAAGGGGAAATGAGGTGCTACAATATGAATGTGGAAGGTGGTGACAGGAAATCGCAAAAAGCAATACTTGCATAAAAAAAATAATGTGAAGTAAAAATATCCCATAAGAAGATTTTCTGTAATGAAACAGAGGTAGGCTTCAGAGAAAAAAATACCTGAAACGCTGCTTGCATGTCCGAAGTTTTGAGTTTGGCATCGCAAATAGCTGTGACAGCCTCACTAACAAATTTGCTCAAGTTGACAGCTTTTAATTTGTCTATCAATGATTCCCATTGTTCTTCATTGATCCGTTAAGCTTCTTTATGACAGTGGGATTACGCTTTATGCTGAAGTCCAGAATCCTCAAGAGAACAGAATCTAGCCTCTCAAGATTCAAATTACTTTGTCATAGAGCAATCTTTGTCTCAACCAACCCTTTTTTTTTTTTTAAAACTCCTCAAAGCGTGCAACGACCTCCCCACACTTCAATAACCTGAACCACTGAAGCCAATTGACTGGCTAGGAATTTGGAGTAGTCTGTCATAATGCACCATTAGCGAAAATTTCTGTAGAACAAAAGGAAATCAATATTGCTTATGTATCATGAATAAAAAAAAATGACATAAAATTTTGGGCCTGTTACGTTCCATTATCTCCCAATGAACAACTTAGAAATGGCAACATGTCTAGATGGCTGACTGAAAGAGCACCCATATGACATCCAAGAATCTTAGCAATCTCCACCTTCAAGAAAAGCAACGAATCAATTGGCCAATTAAGTACAGAACAAAACCCATCCCTGCTAGGTGCATAACAAATCCAACCAGCTAGACCATGGCCTTCTCCAGAGCTATCGTTTAATCATCCAATTTATTAGCACTCGAGGCCCAACAGGATTCCAATGACAAGCGATTTTGATCAAAAATTTACTTAACATTGGTCACTACAGAATTTTGATAGATCTCCTGTAGCAAATCATTGCTAAATTATGATAAATTTCAGACATCCACATCTGACGTTGTTGCCAAATTGCCCTGAATTCCATATTCTCAATTTGCAGATACTCCCCGGAGTTTTAATTAACAACAGGAAACAAAAGACAATGTGTCACTATTCACCAAAGCAAAATAACAGATCAGAATCAGAATTCTGTAATTTTATTTGACTGATTGCTCAGAATTTCCACGGATCGATTAGGCTTAAACAACAAGCATTCATCGGAGTAAAAAAAATGAAGATCGATCCAGATGATCGGCTGATGTTCTAAAGGTGCTGAAATCCGATGAATGTAAGAATTGAGTCATGCTAAAAAGAAAGTAGATCTGTTGATCTAAGACTGAGTTATGTTGAAACGACAGAAAAATACTCACTGTATTTTAATTCAAATCTAGCTGGAAAACTGGTTTCACGGCTACCGGATTCTTAACACTCCACTATTTATATGCTGTAATGCTTGTTTGCAGGGGTTCTGTGGCTTCATCAACAATCCCTTTGACTACACTCACCAGTGACTAGAATCGAGTAAGGTACATTATCAGGCATTGGTCTCCTCTTCTCTCATTTCACTGAACAAGGTAGGAGTCTTGGCAATAAGAGTTCAAGAGATTATTTTAATGACCTACGGTTGTTTGCAATAACAAATCACGATTTCTTGAATCCAATAACCGATTTAGACCATGATTAATTCATTAACTCTTATTTCTACTAAACTCTGCATTGGGGATTAACGCTTGGAACACTTGCAATGAGCCCTTTCAGTGAACTCTTAGAATAGGGCTCATCTCTTATAACCTGATCTGGGTCAGACTTATGATGCCAGAAAAGAATGCACATAAACAAACCAATGTAGAAGGTATGCATATCTTAGTGTTGGCGTTCAAGGATGCTAATGGAAGCCACGACCCATGATTAATGATTAATCACAGCCTATTCTAATCACAACCCATGATTGATGATTCTGGCCATATTGATGATATTGGACAATTGTCTAAAATGCATGTGCTTATTTAATGTGAGGTGAAAATGAGCCGTGAAGAAAGTGGAGAGGCTATGCATAATGCAGTGCAGAAATGACTGTGCATCATGAGACGCTAAACAAAGGGTATGGAAACCAAAAATGTTCACACGATATGGCGGTAATGGAGCAATCAACCCTAAACACTCGATGCAGGAATTGAACAAAATAATTACTCACAAAAGCATGACTCATATTGGAGGCAACGATGCTGCAATAGATCAGAAACATACGAGTGCAGAAAACAGATGCAAATGCCTGTATGGCGTGGGTGACATGAATTGAAAATTTCATAAAAGCGATAAATTTTTTTTGTTTTGTTTTTAGAAACATTAACGATACGAACAAAAGAAATATAACTAGTATAACTGAATCAATGAAGAAAGGATCAAGCCAAGGGAATGACGCTCAAATTACCATGGTAAACATAAGATGCAGAGCACAACACTGTGAAATGATAAGGAATCCGAAAGAAAATTTGCAACTACAGAAGTTAAGATGTCAGAATTATGAGAATTCCACTTAATATTGCACGAGAGGAGGATTGGTGTTTCTATAAGCAACCCAACACAACTCAATAGTGCGTTAATGGGGGGGGGGGGGATTAGAAATTAAAAGAAGAATCAGAGGAAATGAGCAAAGAAGAAGAGATACTCACCTAAACGGGTTGCAGTGATCTTGAAAGAGGGAGTCGATCCCCCTGTTAGTAGAAGCAAGGAAGGAGATCTGCGATCAGACGTAGAAGCGGGAGCTTGACGATGAGGGCTTACTGTAGGAAGATGGAAGAAGAAATGTGAAGAAGAAGAAGAGGGAAGAAGAAGGAAGCTGCGGAAGAGGGCGATCAATGTGTGAAGAAGCGATCGATTTAGGGTTCTCTGTGTGTCTCTTTTAAAGGGGAAGAAGGAGTTTTCGAGAGGTAATTGGTTGGAGATGGAGGGTGGAAATGGAGGGAGATGTGCGCGGGATGAAGGAAAAGGGGGCAATGGAGAGAAGCCTCTCGAGAGTGAGAGAGAGACTGAAGGGCGAGAGTTAGGGTTTCTTAAAAAAATCCTAACTCGACTTTTTAAAAAAAAAATAAAGTTTTTCACAAAAAGGGGCCTCTTTAAAAAGTTTCTTTCCAAAACGGGTTTCCAAAAACCATTTTTTTGGAATTTCCTTCATTTATTTCTGATTTTTTTCTCAATATTTTTATTTTTTTATATTTTGGAATGAAATCTAAGATTTTACGAGAAAACAAAGATTAAACCCTAATTTTTTGTATTTTTCTAAAAAATATTTACAAAAAGTATTTTTCTGAGAATTTCAGACCATTTCGGGAAAATTTCTTCAGAAAAAGGGGTTTGGACCCAGGTTTTGAGAAAATGTTTGAGTTTTGACACTCGAATCGAGAAATACAACGTGATGGATCCAAACGGATGTCGGATGGACTGTCCGAGCTATTTAAAACTATTTTTGGTATTTTCTGTAATTTTAATTTAAAATTTGGACAAAGAGACTCAGATTTGGATCTGGACAATGGATCCAGATCCAAAATCAATTTCAACATATAAAATGAATTTAATTTCAGTAAAACTTGAGAAATGAACTGGAATTTAGATTTAAAAGTGGCTCAATTGCTCAGAAAATGATATCAGGGGCAAAAAGAGAATATTCAAAAGATTTTGAAAAATTTGGGGCATTCACACGTCCCTGAAGGCTGCACAATTCTTTGAGATTTGTTGGGGGCGGTATGTCAATGATGGCTTTTGCCTTAGCGAGATCCACTTCTATCCCCTTTTTGCTGACCAAAAAGCCTAACAACTTGCCAGATTCAACTCTAAAAACACATTTTTGAGGATTGAGTCTTAGCTTGTAAAGAATGAGCCATTTAAAGACTTGACCGAAAGCTTCGATGTGATCTTCCTCCTCTTTGGATTTCACCAGAATATCATCAACATACGCATCCATGATTTTATGCATTTGATCATGGAAAATGACGGTCGTAGCTCGCTAATAAGTCGCTCCAGCATTCTTGAGCCCAAATGGCATGACTGTATAACAAAAAGTCTCCCAAGGAGTAGTGAAAGATGTCTTGGACTGATCATGAGCGGTCAACTTGATTTGATTGTATCCAGAATATCCATCCATAAAAGAGAACATGGCGTGACCCGCCGTGCTATCGATCAAAAGATCAATATTGGGAAGTGGATAATCATCTTTGGGAGTCACTTTGTTGAGATCTCTGAAGTGGATGCATATTCTAACTTTGCCATTCTTTTTGGGAACAACGATAATATTTGCTAGCCAGTCTGAATAATCAATGGTTCGAATGAACCCTGTTTTGAGTAAGTCTTCAAGTCCTTCCTTAACTTGTTGTTCCACTCAAGGATCCATCTTTCTTAACCTCTGCTTAACTGGCCTGACATCCGGTTTTAGAACGAGGCGATGCTCAACTAATTTGGTATCCAGACCTGGCATGTCTTCATATATCCATGCAAATACTTCTTCATGCTGTTTGAGAAAATTGGTGAGCCTTCCTTTCTCTTCTGGGCTGAAACTGCTGCCGATCTTGAGATTTTTTGGATTATCTTTCGATCCAATATTGATATTCTCAATCGGATCTTGAACTAAGGATAATGACTCATCTTGTTTCTAACTTGATTCAAACTCGGGCAATTCTTGAAGAGCTGAATCAAACTCTACGGATTCTTCTGACTGCTTTGTAGCCTGACTGTATTATGCTCTTGCTTTGACCTGATGAATCATTGTCGGCTTCAAAAAGGCATTTGGATTAAGAACAAGCTTCTTGATAGATTGGGAAGACATTCTGAAAATTGGAGAATAAATTGTATTTAGAGAAATGGTCCATCATAAAACAAATTGCTTTTGCTGAGTACACAATTAGAAAAATAAAAGAGTAAAATAATGACAAATTTATGAAGATTTGATAACGAGAAGTAAGAAGATAGATGGCATCAAGATAGATGAAGAAAACTTGCAACTTTTATTGAAAAACTGAATTGATCAAATGACAATGATTGAAATGAAACGGGATATCATCCCAGTGCGAAAACAAAAGAATAGAAATGAAAAGACAACAGATGCCCTCAGTGTGCTCCTTTGACCAAAATAATGCTCTTCTGTGATCTTTTGCCTATGAAACCCAATTCTGCTATGCAAGGATGATGCTTAGGGATTACCGGCTCGAGACGACCATCTCCATTCTTGCCCAAGTGTTTGAAAGGCTGGTAGCCATGCTTCAATAATAGGTCAAATCCTTTTTTTGCCTTCATGAATTGGGAAAACAAAGGATGATCCTTGAGTGTGCTGTAGTCAATTCGCCCTTCAATCTTGAAGAACTATGGGCCCCTCCATCGAGTCATGGCCACTGTATGTTTTGGCTGTTCTGCCATCTAGAGTATTCCCGATTTTTCTTTGAAACTGACCTCATCAATTCCCCTAATACTAGGGATATCGGCAGTGAAAGTAGGTCTGGGAATCATGGGTTGTGCTAGCCTCTGTTACGGATCTTCTTCTAGGACTGTTGTGATCATTCCACCTTTTGACCACTTAACGCACTGATGAAGAGTGGATGACACTACATTCGTATTATGGATCCATGTTCGACCCAGCAACAGATTGTATGTTGGTGGCATATTGACCACATGAAAGAGGACAAAGTGGACTGAATAGTCGATGAAAATTTCCAGGAAGTAGATGTCTCACTTTTCTCTGGGGCAGACTTGATGAAACTTTTGGGGAACCATGGCATTCTTCTGGCCACTTCAGGGGATGCCTCAGCAGGTTTGGCAGATATATTCATCTTGCCGAAGGCTGAGATGAGGTTCATCTTCTGAGCATTAGACTGAGCCTGCTATAGCACGAGGACCCGATGCTGAACTTGCATATCTCTGTTAGAGCATGACCTGATATGCTCCTGTGGCTGAAAGGGTTGTTCAAAGATGACTACTGTATTATGAAGAGGGAACAATTGCTTCATGATATTCGTATTCTCATCCTCTGCACCCTCTATTAGAAGATTCTTGTCGATAAAATCTTGAATGATGTTCTTGAGAACAAAATAATTCTTAGTGTTTTGTCCGACCGTTCTATAAAACTTGCAAAATTGATCCTTGAATTTTCCCATGGGTACAGAGGGATTGACCAGCCTGAGCAATTTGACCATGTCTTTGGTCAACATGTACTCGAGCACAGTTTCGAGTGATAGGTCTGGTGGAGTGAATTTTCTATCATAGCTCCACCGCTCATGTTTTACCTTTTCACGGGGTTTTGGTCCCTACTCCAGCTGAAGTGGTTTATTGAATTGAGGGACTGACTTGCCTTTCGAGTTATTTTTGTGAGGGTTTGAATCCCCTGCCCCGTAACATAAGTCTTTGCTCTATCCCTTGTGATGATTCCAATTGTTGTTTCTGGTAGAATTAGTGAGATGAGCCTTTTTCTTCTGTTCATTCTGATTACTACTTTTGGTAAATGCGAAGCCTTCATAGAATCTGTTAACTCGATGAATGTTCTTGACGGTGCAGTAGAGATAAGGCCTCTTAGAGGTTGTGAGAAATTACTTAAGATCAACGACAAAGCATGTCCCTCTCATATGGGATCTCTCATTTTGTTGCATGCTGACCTCCATCGATGAATGAAGTCTCTGGCCTTTTCATTCTCTTTCTGCTTGAGGCCACAGAGATGACTGAGGGTCAGAAGTGCCTCAGCATTGAAAAGGAAGCGCTCGATGAACAAATTCACTATCTTGTCAAATTCTTTCAATTCAATCAGATTCACATGCTCTAAGTACCACTTTGCAGCTATTCCCTCCAAACTGCGAGGGGAGTAAAGGAATAAAGCCCAGTTGTCCCTTTTAAACTTGGAACACTATGCGAAGAACATGACGAGATGTGCTTTTGGGTCACCAGATCCCTCGAATTTGATAAATTTCTTGAGGAGATTGTCGAGATTGTCATCTCCATCCAAACCATCATAGGAGTCTTCACTGGTGAAGACTTTCTTGCCCTTGTCGCAGGCTTGCAGGTCCTTAACCATTTTAATCACATCCCTGAGTTGTGATTGGTCAAAATCATTGGCAGATTGCTCTCTGAACTTGTGGGCTGACCCTTGCCCTTGAGTTGATTTCCGAAATGCCTGTTGGGTCTCAAATTCTTCGTCAGTGTCATTAACTGCCTTTGGATCATCGGATGTATCCTCATGCTGGCTATGCTTTTTGGACACCTTGACCTGCTTTTTTAATTTTCGGCCCTTGGCCTTTTTCTTGATGGAAACTTTCTCTGAGCTGGCTCCACCTTGCTCAATTATCATTTTCTTCATCATTCTCTGAAATAGGGCAGACATCTGAGGATCAATGTTGTCCTTATTCTGCTGACCTTGACTTCAGACTGATCGGGGGGAATCCATTTCTTCTCCTGAGGTTGAGTACACTATGCCCACAACTGGTGCAATTTTCTTTCCTGACCTTGTCTGAACTATTAAGTATCACGAACACTCTCTGCAGGGAAAAGTTGATGGTTAGGCTTTGGAGAGAGATTTTGATTGGAAAAAAATATTTGCTAAGAATTTTGGTAGACAATTGAAAGAATATCCCATTACTAGGGATTGAGTCATCGCCGGAATTACAAAAATTGCGTTGCCATTCCTTTACAAAGAAAATAAACAACTAAAAATTATGCCTTGTTACCTAGGCGAGGTCGTCAAACCAAGAATAGAGAATTTGAAAGATTTTTTATTTTTATCATTTATTAAAAGAAAACATGATTGCATCAATAATAAACTTGGGAAAGAGTGGGTGGACAAACAATTTGCCACCACTTTTGATAATCAGCAGAGACACGAGGACTGGAAAAAAGAGGAAGAGTAACAAAAGAGTCCCAGCCATATCTGGCAGAATGATATGTTCTGGACCACTGTGCTGATGTAAGGTCAAACTCTGGCATAACTCCCAATAGCAGCCGCATCTCCACGCACTTCTGTCTCTAGGAAAACTGTCAGACACACCACTCGGGATGATAGTAGGCGCAGAAGAATGGACCAAGTAGCTTGAACCGCTTGTCATATACATAGGTGTATCTGGGAGGTGATAGCTCTCGATCAAAGTAGTCCCACACCACTTCGTTTTTCTGCAGATGATCAATCAGAAACCAGTATCGTGCAACTAGAAGGCACTCCTTGCCGTTGTATCTGAATGAACTAGCTTTGGTCGGTACATGCTGGAGGAAATAGGTCTGAAGTGCGTAGGTACACCCCTCGACTAAGATGGACTCTCCAAGCACGAAGCTAGTCAACCCTTGGTATAGAAAAGCAAGTGAGGCCATGGCTATCAAGAGACGGCTGGTCTGTCGACTTCCCCATCTTCTCAGAAGCTGAACTATTCTGATATCCACATAATTCTGTCCATCTGAAAAGAAAGCTAGTCCCACAATACACAAAACCATGGCATGCTGGATCCTCTCTCGAGCTGTCCTGGATAATGAACTGGCTTCTGAGAATGCCCCATATTCGCGCTAAAGTTTGAGTAGGTCTACGCACTTATTCCCATCAGCTTCAATTAGTAGCCATGATCTTTGTTCTGTCATGCAAGCTAATGCATCTCGAGGGTCCAAACCCTTAACATTGATTAAGAACTGCTGCTCAAGTGGATCTTCAGGCTGACCAGCTGGCTCGAGCAATCCCATAATTTCTGAAAACTCATCCATCAGTATGGTCATCTCGTCCCATGGGAACCAGAAGGTACAAGTGCTCGGATTCAACCACTCTGCCAGTGCGTGGATCAAATTATCGTTGACTGTCTACTTTCTCACTGCGGATACCAGTTCTAACCCATAATCGCTCAGATGGTCCGAAAACATACGAGAGAAGCTCTTGAGCCATGAATAATACCACCGGAGAATGAAGGATCCAGTGCTGAGAGTTCGATGTTCAAGAAGACCTTGCTGTACCTCGTAGGAGATGTGGCCCTCTTAAAAGACAAAATCAAGCTGACTGGATGCCATCAGACTGGAAAACGGGGAAAAATGAAATTAGACTTGGGAAAATACAGGAGTTTTGAAAATTTGCAGGCAGGATAAAAATGAAGCAAGAAATTCGAGATCCAGAAGAAGGAAAGGATGAAAATCACCTAGGGTTTGGAGGAAAATAGAGGGGAATTTGGAAAATCGTCCAGGGTTTTGAGAAAATACAAGGAAATGCTTCATAAATTGGAAAATGAGGTATTTGAAAAAGCATCCAATATTTTGGAAAAAATGGGGAAAATATAGAAAAATAAAAAGAAAATGACTACAGTACATTCAATCACATCCTGCATAAACAATTATGCACATACAATATTCTCTAAGAAGCTGACTCTAAATGCATCAATTTTAAAAGAGCTGTAGGACCCTAATCCTGACTCTAGGCTGAGATTAACTGTGTTCAATCGTGCTATGCCAATATACTCGAGTCGAGACCCGAAGTACATGGCATAAAAATTTATCTCCGGTTCTAGGCTTGTATTTTCCAACATCCTTGAGCGCCTATCGATATACTTCGGACTATGGTCCTTAGTACGTGGTAGGGAGGCGTTAGCCTAAATGAGTGGCCTAGTTTTGAGGCTCTGTCTTGAAATATGGTTATGGAAGAGAGCCCAGCAACATGAAGACCGAGTAAATATGAGTAAAGAGGGTTTAGAAAAAATGAGCACATGCAAGAAAACAGAGGGCTCTAGGACCTAGAGAGATAGATTTTGAAAAAATTGGAAGAAGCAAACATTAGTTTCATACAAATCCTAAACTGAGGAGTGTTGTATTAGACATAGGTCTATGTGAGGATGAAAATTTCCTCCTCAATATGGTCCTTCCAAACCATGCCTAGTCTACATGCATCCATGTCAGCTGGGTTCAAGTCTAGGCTCATAGGTTTACATGATATCAAAAAGTAAAAGCTGACATACCATAGAACACGATTTTGACAATTTGAACTAAGTCAAGCACACAATTGATCAAGCGAAGACAGGTCCCATCACGGTCGCGAAACCTGTTATCATCGTAAAATTTTACTTTTACAAGTCAAACTGACCTTTTGAAAAAGATTTTGAAAATAACTCGCCTCCGTTTTAAAATGCAGGAAAAATCTACAGAATGGGACTCGCCTGTCGGTACGAGGTTCAACCGTTCTTGGCACCCTTACCAGAGGTAATTGAACCAAGGATTAAAAGTGTGCTTAACTTTGCTCAACTTGTCTAAATTGTGTTATATTTCCTAAATGCACAAAGAATCAGGCATGTGCTATGAATTTTCTAAAAATGTTGGTTTGAAAACATGATGTTTGCTTTAAATATTTGAAATACATGAAAAATTCTTGAAAAAGATGACACTTTGAAAATCGTGAGCCTTGTTGAGAAAATATTTCTGAAGAAAATGAAAATCGATTTCTGAAGAAATCCAAGTGTTTTGTGAAAATCGATTTCTGAGGAATTTCAAACAACTTTGGAAAAACTTGATTTCTCTGAATTCAGACTTTGAAATTGAAGACATTATGACTTGAAAAATCATGATTTAAACTTGAAATTCCACTTGAAAGCTCAGAGTTTTGAGAAAATCATTTTCTGAGTAAGACTTATAAAATTTTGAGAAAATCAATTTCTCTGAATTAGAATTGGAATTTGCAAATTGAATGAAATGAATGAATATGGATTTGAAAGACATTGTTTTGAAGAATTGAGAAAATCTTTTTGTATTTTTGAGAAATACAGTGCATTTTGAAGTTAGCCTAAGAGTGTAGGCTGAATGTGGGTAATATGAAGATCACAAATCTGGGTCTCATTCGTATTCTGACTATGGCCAAAAATACAAATTCCACCAAGTTTGTCAACTCCCTAAGAGCTTGTGCACATGCCATTCGTGTAGACCATGGTGGATTTGTAATATGTGCATGAATGATGCATTTATCAGATATTGAAATTGCAAAAGCAAACTATATGCAATGCGTCCTATTCTAAGCAGGAAATATAACTCTTATTCCAATTTATTACATATGATATTATATTGAATTGAATAAAAGAAAAAGGAAAAGAACTAAAATAACTAAGTCTTTCACTTGAATAGTCCTGCAAAACTAGAAAATATGTTAGCACAAAAATATAGGTTTATCTGGATTTATCTGAAAATATTAGAAAATTATTGGACATTATCCAAATGTAAACCTAATTCATACTTCCAGGATATAAACATAGATGATGAAATTGGATTGGAAATATGAAAATGAGTTTTGAAAATTTAAAATTGATGGCAAAATGACCAAAATGCCTCCGATAGCAAGACTATGTCCTTGAAATTAGGGTTTTTTCAGAAAGATATTTTATAAAATACAAATTTTGAAATTTAAATGAAAGTAAATCAAACAAAAGATGATATGATATGATTTAAAATAAGAAAATCTAAGTTAAGGATTTTGAAATTGAGGTCAAATGACCAAATTACCCCTAATAGCAAGACTATGGCCTTTAAATCAAGGTTTTTAGAAAATATTTTGGTAAAAACTTGGGATTTAGGGTTTAAAAAAATCAAATAGCAGATAAATCGAAAATGAGGTATCATAGCATAAATATAAACATGAACAAACCCTAAAAACATGAATTTATACCAAAAAAATTAGAAATATCATGAAAATCATGATTTTGGCAGTGTTTCGGGATCCTGCGGGTATCCTGTTTTGCAATTTAACTCATCCAAGCATCAAATGAGTTCCAAAATTAAGAAAAATAAATACCTGCACTTATTGTAACCTTAAAATTAGATTAAAATTAGAAAAAGATATTTTTAACATTATTCTAATTCAAAAATTGCATTAAAACCCTAAAATATGCTATTTTTATCCGCGAGCACATACCTATTTCGGTGTTAGACCCAATTCAGGGGTCAATTCACCATGCAAATTCATAAAATTTTAGAAAACCAGAATAGATAAAAAACAAAGATTCTCCCTTTTACAGATCAGAAAAATCATTTCCGGTTGGGGAGATATCGTTCCAGCAATCTGTACATGAATATAACGAATATAAAACTGATCAAAACAGGCACTTCTGGTTTCAAATATAGGGAAAAATAGAAAAACATAAAAAATTTCTAAGATTTTAGTAGTGAATAACAAATATATAAATAATGAACTTCACTTTTTACAGATCATTGATTAGATCTATGGTTAAGGATCTATGATCACCACGATTTGAACTAGGGTTTTAATAAATCATAATGAGTTTTAAAGCATGGGTCTGACTATCTGTCAAAAGAAAAATAACAAGTAGTGAAAAAAATTACAGTAAATACTAGGCATTAACAAAAGACTGTCGCACTTTACGGATTGCAAATCGTACTTTGAATGAGAGAAATAACGCAATTACAAGTTACCTATGAATTTCAATAGTGATTTTAACAACTGGAAATCATGATTCAATCTTTTATTTTTCTGACAGGGTTTCTAAATCTCAAAACCTCTGATTTTTTTATAGAGACTCAATGACATATCCATTGACTACATATAAAATTTTCAGAAATTTTTAACAAAGATTTAAGCACGAAATACCATAATTTTTAACAAAGATTTTAATAAAGATTTAAACACACATAGAAATCTAAGAAACACTAAAAAAACATGATTTAATAATGAAAAACAATAAAAAATATCTAAACAGAAAAACAAAATTTATTTTACTGTTGAAAAATATGCAATAATCATTAATATGACCAAAAAAAAAAACATAGGAAATCTATGATGGAAATCGATTTTACCTTTAAAGGGACAAATTTAGCCCATTTAACGGGTAAATCGTATCTTTCGTTGGTTAAGAATGTAGAACACGTACCTCTCATCGATTCTAATAGATGAGAATCCTTGAAATCACTCTCAAACTGAGTTAGATTATCTTCTTGGGTCGATTGGGAAGTTCTTGGATGGATTCTATGGTTAAATCCATGAAACAAAAGACTCGCATGGTGGAATCATGGTGAAACAAGAAGAAAAATTAATGAAAAAGCATAAAAAAATTTGTAAAATCTCACCTTGGGTGGGTGCAGTTGCAAGGAGGAAGGAGATGGCTGTAGAGAGGAAAGAGAAGCTCCAAGAAACTGCTCGGAGAGAGAGTGGGGGTCGACCCCCCCTCTTACTTCTTTAAATAGGAAATAGTTAGGTTTAATTAAGATTTTTCTAAATTCCAAACTTGGCCTTTTTAAAACCTATCTGTTATCATTGCAAAAAAATTTCCCCTCTCTCTGCGAGAGAGAATAGAAATAATTCTGCAAGTCAAACTCAACCAAAGTTTTGAAAATTGGTTTTGAAAATTACTCGCCTCCGTTTTGAAAATTCCGTGGATTGGGATCCACCTATCGGTACGAGGTTCAATCGTTCCTGGCGCCTTTACCAGGGATAATTGAACCAAGGATCAAATGTGTGCTTTGACTAAGTTAAATCATCTAAATTATGCTCTATTTTCCTAGAATGCACAGAGAATCAGGCATGTGCTATGAAATTTTGAAAAGATGCAAGTTTGAAAAATATGATGTTTGCTTTGGAAAATTGAGATGTGTTTGGAAAATGATTGGAAAAGTGCTTGAAAATGGAATTCCTGGGAAAATCATTGAATTTTATTGGAAATCAGAAATTTGCGTTGAAAAATGATTTTTGAAATAGAAAATGGATTCTTAGAAAAAACTGGGAACTCTTAGAAAATCAATTTTTGGAATTTGGGTTTGAAATGAAAATCAATTTCTGAAGGAGATTTGAGAATTTTGAGAAACCAACTTCTGAAATAATTCAAGGAACTTTGGAAAAATCGATTTTGGGATTTGAAAATAAAATTGAGAATGTGGAAATCTTGGGAAATCATGATTTGAACTTGGGAAATACTTTGAAATCTCATTTGAAAATTCACAGTTGTGAGGAAATCAAATCTTGAAAAAGACTTGAAAATTTTTGGGAAAATTGATTTCTCTGAAATGGAATTGAGAAAAGAGTTTGAAAATAATGCAAATTGAATGAATGAATGAATGAATTTGAAAGAGAATTCTTTGAGGAATTCAGAAAATCCTTTTAAATTTTGGAGAAATGAAGTGCATTTTTGAAGTTAGCCTAAGAGTGTAGGCTGAATGTGGCTAATACGAAGATCACAAATCTTGGTTTTCTTTGTATTCTGACTATGGCCATAAATACGAATCCCACCAAATTCGTGAACTCCCTAAGAGCTTGTGCACGTGCCATTCGTGTCAACCATAGTGATTTTGGAAAATATGCATATGCATCATACATCAGATATTGGAAATTGTAGGAATTAAGCTATATGCAATGTTGTCCTATTCTAAGCTGAAAAGTAACTCTTATTTCAAATTATTACATCTGATATTACATTGAATTGAAATAAAAGTCTTCTTCCTAGATATTCCTGCAAAACTAGAAAACATGTTAGCACAAAAATATAGGTTTATCTAAATTTTTCCAAAAATATTAGAAATTATCGGATATTATTCAGATATAAACCGAAATTCATAACCCTTTTTGATATAAACATGAAAAATAAGTAATAAAATTCAAAAATAAACTTGAAAATTTGAAATTAGAGTAAAAATAACCAAAATACCCATGATGACCTTGAAATGAGGATTTTTTGATAGTTTTTTTATAAAATTTGGAAATTTGGAAATCAAATGAAATTAAATTAAACACAAGATTATGAAATATGATGATATGCATGAAAATTTAGAGAATTAAAGAATATAATTTTGAAATTGAGGTCAAAATGACCAAAATTCCCTCATAACAAGACTATGGCCTTGAAACCAGGGTTTTCTGAAATAAATTTTGCAAAAATGGGAAATGTGAAATGCAAATGATATTGAGATTAACCCTAATATGATATGATATGATATTCTTATTCATATGATAAAAACCCTAAAATGACAAAAATATCACAAATTATCAAATTTGACTTGATTTTCGCTTTTGAATTTAAAAGTAAACTAACATACAAAGCAAATGGACTTGGAATTGAGCCAAATTTTGGCATGAACACTTAGACTAACCCTAAAAACAGAATGAAGCTCACAAATCTATTTTTTGATATTTTTTTACATGGAAATTAACTAAAAATCCTAAAAATCAAGATTTTGCTTAAAATGCTAATTCTAAATTGAATTTTGGGTACTAAACTTCCATAAAAATTTCCCAAATTTTATGGGGTAATAGAGGACAATTAGGAAAAGATTTTTTACTTTTACATATTATGGTTTTGACATATGGTCGGAGCTAGACAGCTCCGGCAAGTTGGATCGCAATCTGGCGACTCTAGGATCTATGACAGATAGACAGGTTTCGGAAAAAATCATGGTAAAAATAGCAGACAGATGATAAAGTGGTTGGAATTATGGGAAAATGTCCCTGACAAACATAAGAAGATTTTCTCTTTTTACAGTTTTAGGATAGGTTATGGTTTGGAAATGACCACACGATTATCAAAGACCCGGATCTCTGAAATTCTCAGACATTAGAATCTGACAAACAGGGAAGTTAATTTTGGAAAAAAATACCTACGCTATTCAAAAAATTCTCAAATTTTGGGAAGAGATAGACAAAAACGTTAGAAACAACTTTTATGTTTAAAGTTTTGATAGACAGCCTATGGGTTGAGAATACACAGTAGGTTAGGGTTGGTCTAGACTCTGACGAGGAAAAAGTGGGATTTTCTCAGAGGTCTTGGAAAATCGATTTTTAGCAAGGACCAAACTACTTAGAAAAATCTAGAAAAGTACTGAAAAATAATAGACTCTAACAGGGACTCACTGTATTTTTTTGAGGGAATTTTGGATTGTCCATCTAGGAGATCTTAGGGGTTTTTGTCTGCTAAAAAAAAATTAGAATTTCTGGAGACGTGAAATCCCAGTTTGGTATCTGATTTGTTTGAGAAGGTTTCTAAACACAAATGGATCTAGATTTTTGACAGGACATCACATAAAAACAGAGGGGTCATAAAATGAATTTTATGGGATTTTTTACCGAGAATGCATGCATAAAATAATGACTAGATTCTACATTAAAATGAAAATCCATGGAATATTGGTAAAGCCATGTAAAATAAGTAAAATGCATGATAAAACTAATTGAAATGCATATTTTTAATTATGAAATGGCATGAAACATAAAACTAAAACAAAAATCAATAGAGGCATGCTTCAACTTTGATGTTGGCTGTTGATGGTAGAGGATCCGATCCATCTATCAGATGGATCCTCTCCTCCATGGCCTTAACTGGAGTAATCTCATTGTAAATCCATACATGGATTTCCAGCCATGTAAATCCAGTTTTAAACTAAATTTACATGGTGGGTTCATAGGAATAAGAAGAAACAAGATAAGATAATGCGAAAAGGGATTTACCTTGGCGGATTTGGCTGCGGATAATGGAGCAGTGGCGACAATGGAAGGAGGACGATGGTGGCTGGGATCGATGGAGCACTTCAAGGCTGGAATGAGTTGCTTGAAGTAAGGGCAGCGACGGCTGCTATTGAGGATGTTGAAGAGAGGGCTGCAACTGGTGCTTGAAGGTAGCAAGCTGAAGCAATGGAGGTTGGAGGCTGCTGGAAGGGCGACTGCCTTGGAGGTGCTGTGAAGCTGGTGGCTGAACCATGGTGCGGGCGATGGCTGCAAGGTTGGAGGTGGATGGGGCGTCCCTTGGAGGTTGAAGGAAGCATGCTGGAGCTGCATCAAGGTTTAGCTGAAGGGAGGGAGAGAGAGAGAGAGAGAGAGAGAGAGAGAGAGAGAGAGAGAGAGAGAGAGAGAGAGAGAGAGAGAGAGAGAGCATTCAACACATATGCCCCTTTTTGTGTAATGACTTAGTGTCTAATAAAAATCAAAACCCTAAGTTTTTAATGAGAGATGAGCTTAATGAGAGAGGTCCAGCCGTGCTTTTCTTTTGGTATAGAAAGGGGGAAAGAAAGGAGAAAGAAAGGAGGGAAAGAAAGAAGGAAAGAAAAGAAAGAAGAAGAAAGGAAAGAAAGAAGAAAAGGGAAAAGGAAAGAAAGAAGGAAAGGAAAAGGGGAGGGAAAAGGAAGGAGGAAAGCAAACCAAAAAATCTGGATTTTTTTATATATTTTTTCTTTTCTATTTCTTTTCTATTTTTTTTACATGTGGCGCGACCTTGGAGTGGGTCTACATGGTTTTTCAATAATGGTTTTCAAAATGGGGTGCCACATTTGAGTGGGCCCACACGATTTCTAAAAAAGAAAATGTTAAAATAAAAATAAAAAACTTTTGTGTGACACCACTTAGAGTGGGTCCCGCTTGTGACAAAAGCAAAAAGAGTAAAATAACTTTATAAAATTCCTCAGAAAAACTTTTGGCTAATTTTGACAGTTTTTGAAACGAGCTAAGAATTTGAAGTTTTATACCCCGTTGTGAAGCAAATCCAGTTTAAAATTTGAAAATTTGAGTTTGAAAGAAATCCTGATTGTTTTTCTCGAGGAAATATTTCTAAATTTAGAATCTTGGGGTAAAAATGTCAATTTTGAAAACCCAGGGTTTGAAATTGATTTATGAAAACTTTTAAAACTCAATCTGAATTGGAATTTGTAAAACTGGAGTTCTGGATCTCGAAAATGAAATGAAATATGATGGAATGTTATGAAATGCTAAGAAATGATATGAAATGATAAGAAATGGTATGAAATGCCATGTGAAATGCTAACCTTGAATGAAGAAATTTGGATATTGGACCCCGATCGACAGTTGTACCAGTTCAAAAAGTGATAATTTTGATAAAAATCGCAATAGTTTAAAAAAATGGTTTTCGGGCTCTACCAGGCCAAAGTGACACTGAAAATTGGGGTTTAAACTGATATGAACTAAAATGAACTGGATTGAGCTGGGTTTTAGGGTTTCAAAACTCAAATGAACTGACAAGACACTGACTCGACTGAATTATCAAGAAAAGTTACCATTTTTAGAGAAATGGTCATTGGAGTAAAGTGAATTACGTACACGAGCTGGGTTTGAGCTAAAACAAAGATCAATAATACTGAGATGAACTAAAATTGAAGCTCGAACACTAGCTCAACTGACTGAACTTAGTTCAATTTCAGCTGAAAGAGCTGAAACAAGCTAGAATGGGCTCCTGGATACTTGGAAATGGTTTTGAACTAAAATTGCAACGCTTGAACTCTTGGTGAGCTCAAGCTAGACTCATGGGAATAGGATTGACTGACTCAAAGACAATTGGCTTGGATTTGAGTGAGAAATGAGTTCATTTCTGAAGAAATGACCCCATTTTGGCAGGAATTGCTCAGAAATGAAAATGGTCTGTTCATCATGAGCTTAGATGAGCTAGAAATGACTAATATTTGAACTATTCTGAACTGACCAATGAGCTTGGTTGACTCAGACTGACTGGGGTCTGGGATGGTAAATTTTTGACACAAACTTGGGGTTTGGCTCCTACATTGACCTAACAGGGTTGGCACTGCACGAGGAGGGTTGTCTGAGCATGGATGAGAAAAAATTGGGGTGTTTACAGATGCCCCTCTTTGCTACTAAGCCGGTTTTGGGCTGAGCTTAGTGGCAAAGAAAAACACACCAAATTTGGGCTATAAAAATGCCCCAGTTAGAAGGATCCGACTGAGTATGAAGAAATTAGCCCTGACAACAATGGTAGATATGAAATGGAGAGTGAAGAAGAAAGAGTTACTTCAAAGAAATGAAGTTCGGGTTTTGCCCTTAACCTGGATGGGAAGAAAAATACCTCGTGTAAAAGCAAGGCTCAGGTTTGACCCTTAACCTGACCAGAAAATGAAATACCTCATTAGAATGAGGCTCATGTTTAAACCTTAACCTGATCGGGAATGAAATACCTCATCAAAATGAGTCTCAGGTTTAACCCTTAACCTGACCGGGAATGAAATACCTCATCAAAATGAGGCTCAAGTTTAACCCTTAACCTGACCGGGAATGAAAATGATGGGATTCTCGAAAGAAGAACCCATGATGGAACCTTCAGACTTGCACACAATGAATCTGATAGGGGTTTTGCAAAAGGATGAAACTGGGGTCCCTAAAGTTTGAAAAGGGGTTGATTTTGGGCATCTCATTGCTGAGACTAAATAACTTTTGAAATTAATGACCTTTTGCGAGAAAATGATTTGTGGCTTAACCTCGAGCCAAAATTGGACTGTCTATGGTGGGACAGTGGGGACACAAAGAAGCATACGAATCTGAGAGCTCAGGCACTCTGATTATACCAACAGAAGGGAAGGAATCTTGAAAACTCCCATTATCAATTCCTAAAAGAGATAACAAACAATGTCAAGATGCGCCCAAGATGAACTTCAAGCTCTCGCTTCACGCTAGGATAGCTAGGAAATATTGTCAAAATGTTGAAAATTGTTGTTGATTCAAAATAATTGAAAATGATGCATATTGGTGCAAAAATATTTCCTCTTTTCTACCTGAAGTATTACCTTCGATTAGGCTTAACTCCATAGAATCAAGATTCGAATTCAAATTGCTTGCAATTGAGTTTCTTTCATGGAGGCTACCAATTTCTTTGATATGAACAGAAAAGCGAGTATTCTTGATATTGTGAAAGCAATTGGTGAAAGAATATTGATACTAGAATTTCACAAAATTTAAAGAGGATTCTTAACAGATTTGACAGTTTGATATTCTGGAATTCTTTTTTCATGATGATCTTTCTGCACTTTTTTTTTTTGGCAGAAATAGAGCTCTCTTGGGTTTTTGGGGATTACATAATCCTTCATTTTGGAGATGTCCTGACTTTTCTCTCTTTTTTTTTGGAAGGGTACGTCACAAACTCCTTTATCCTAGAGATGTTTCGATCCTTCTTTGCCTCAAGTATTATCTTGACGATATTGGATCTTTGGTTAAATCTCTTGATGATAGCAGGAATTAAATATCTTTTATGGTTTGTCGGGAAGCTCATCGCAGTCGCCTTCATCTTGACGGTGTCTGAACTTTCCCTGGAAGGATCTATCACAAACTCCTTCATCTTGTAGATGATGCAAATCTTCTTTGGCCCCGGGGGTCTAACTCGCATAATTCATCTTCAACTTGACGACAATTGAGAGATCCCTTTTGCAGATATTTAATTGCAGCTTAAATGATTGAGGAAATATGGAAATTGAATGGATTTTTTTCTGTATCACCCAGGATATTTCGACTGCCTTATTTTCCAAGAATGATCTTTAAAAATGTCCCATTGACTGCGATCAATACCGATCACTTATGGCTTTGCAACAATATTGAATTTTCTTTGCTGACCATATCGAGGATTTATTCTTCATCCTTTTGGTTGGCCAATAGAAAGATTTTGAATTTTGAATCCTTTTTCGCGAAAGCTTTGTCCTTTTGGAAGTAATACTGAAGGTATTCTGAGGTAATTCTTTTATGCAATAAGGATCTTGAAATCAATAAGTATTTGATGATAAATTGACAAAATATTCTTGAAATCCTTGGTGAAAGAAATTGCTTGAGGTCTAATTGACACATCCATGACTAAATTGAGTCCTGAAAAGACTCAGTAAAAGATCAACTCAAAAGTTGGGTTTTGTTTTAACTTACCAGCTCGAAAGCAAGATTTTTGGTTTGACTTACCAGCTCTAAACCAGGATTTTTTTTGACTTACCAGCTCTAAAGCAAGATTTTTTTTTGACTTACCAGCTCGAAAACAGGTTTTTTGTTTTGACTTACCAGCTCGAAAGTAGGATTTGGGTTGACCGACCAACTCGAAAGCAGGATTAGTTGACCGACCAGCTCGAAAGCAGGATTTGTTGACCGACCAGCTCGAAAGTAGGATTTGTTGACTAACCAGCTCAAAATCAGGATTTGGGTTGACCGATCAGCTCGAAAGCAGGATTTGGGTTGCCCGACCAGCTCGAAAGCAGGATTTGTCGACCAACTCGAAAGCAGGATTTGTTGATCGACCAGCTCGAAAGCAGGATTTTTGTTTGAAAGATTGAGTTTAATGATTTGAAAATGATTGACATTGATGAAGTTGTAACCTGAAGGCTTGAAAAGTGATAGCTATTGATAAAGTTGTAGCCCGAAGGCAGGAAAATGACTGATGTTGATAAGATTGTAACCCAAAGGCTTGAATTTTAGAATTTGATAAAGTAGGCGGCCCAAAGGCCTGATTGACAAAACTAGATGACCTAAAGGTCGAAATTGAGAATTAAATGACCCAATGGTCAAAATTGGGAATCGAATGACACAAAGGGTCAAAATGGGAAATCAAAGATCAAAATTTAAGGAATTGAATGACCCGAAGGGTCAAAGTTGAGAATTTGAATGACCCAAAGGTCGAAATTGGAAATTAAGTGACCCGAAGGTCGAAATAAAGAATTGGGTGACCCAAAGGTCGAAATTGGAAATTAATTGACCCGAAATTGGAAATTGGAAATTGGAAATTGGAAATTGGAAATTGGAAATTAGAAATTAGAAATTGGATGACCTGAAGGTCGAAATTGAGAATTGAGTGACTTGAAGGTCGAAATTGGGAACTTGGAAATTGGGTGACCCAAAGGTCGAAATAAAAAATTGGGTGGCCTGAGGGCCGAAATTGGTATAGAGCTTGAATTTTGATGAATGATCAACACAAAGACTGAACCCAAGAGGTCGACTTACACGGCCAACCAGTGAGACACTAACACGAGTGCTCAATTTTGAAAGAACACCAGTATGAATACCGAATTTTGAAAATATATCAACATAGACATTGGATTTTGAAAATGTACTAGTTTGAGTACTGAGTTTTGAAAATATATCAGTTCGAGCACTGAATTTCAAAAATATACCAGTTCGAACACTGGATTTTGGAGATATACTAGTTTGAGCATTGGATTTCAAAAATGTACCTTGTTTTTAAATTGAGACTTCATTTTTTGAAAGAAACCAACGCACTCAAAGTATTTGGGAATTGTGACGAGAACGATTGCCGGGGTCTCAGGATTATCCCTTATCTTGAATGGGTAGTTAAGGTTTATCCCTTAACATGAAGGTGAATGAATTTGATGCAAATGAATGTAAATGAATGCGAATGAGTGCATGCAAATGCAAATGAATGCAAATGTATGCAAATGAATGCAAAATGATGTAAATGGATGCACATGCGCGCAAAATAAGATATTTGTTTGATCCTGCCTGCATACAGGATGTTTTAAAGACAATTTTCAAAATAATGCCCCAATATAATAAGGAAAGAAAATTTGTTTAAAAGGAAGATAATTGACAAAGCGACTGGCTTCTTGATTGATTAGAGAGATACCCTGAAAGAGGTCATTCCTTATAAGAGACGTTTTGTAGAGAAGAAAAACAAGCTTATGGGGAAAATTGATAATTTTATTAATGCATTGAAGGAAAGATGATAAATCAAGGAAAGATAAATGGGATTGCATTATCCCTTCAAAAGATGCTAGCATCATCAACTTCTTGAATGATTGAGGAAAGAGTTCAGTCAAGATGACTAGCCCTCCTTTTCATCTTCAATGAGGAGATTTTTATCAATGCAGTCTTGAACGATATTCTTGAAGACGAAACAATGCTCGGTGTCGTGACCCATTGCCCGATGAAACTTACAAAACTGATCTTTAAACCTTCCCATGGTCACAGGAGGATCCACTATCTTGGGGAGTTTAACCATCCCTTTGGTTATCATATATTCCAGAACTTGCTCGAGCGACTGTTCTAAGGGAGTAAAATTGCGGTCATATCCCCAACCATCATGCTTTGGTCTCCCCTGGGGCTTTAATTCTAGTTGGATGCTCGAGGGAGGGCTGTCATTCTGTCTGCTGATTCTGTCCTCTCGACCTGTGTTGTCATCTCTGCTGGGATTTAGGTTCCCTGATCCGCCGATGCGGTTCTTTCTGCCACCCCTTTTGCTTTTTCCCTTGCTGTTGCTGATGGCATTTGTAGAAAAGGTGAAGTTTGACTTTTTCTTGGCATCTGGATTGCTCTTTGAGAGCGTGAGACTTTCATACACACCATTTTCTATCCTCATTTCGAGCCATTTGGCTCATTCTATCAATTCAATGAAAGATCATGTCGGAGAAGTAGAGATCATGCCTCTCAAAGGTTGGGAGAAATTATTCAGGATAACCGATAATGCATGCCCTTTTGATATCAGATCCTTTATTTGATTGGAAGTGGATCTCCATCTGTGGATAAATTCTCTGGCCTTTCAGTATCCTTCTACTTCAGATTATAGAGGTGATTTGGGGTTGGTAGCACCTCTGTGTTGAACAAAAATTGCTCAATAAAAAGATTGACCACCTTATCAAATTCCTTCAACTCAATGGGATTGATGTGTTCTGAATACCATTTTGCAGTTGTTTCCTCCAGACTGCGAAGAAAATATCTAAACAAAGTACGATTGTCTTTCTTGAATCTATTGCATTCTGCAAAGAACATAGCCAAGTGAGCCTTGGGATTTCCAGTCCCATCAAATTTGACAAATTTGCAGGGGAGATCTTCTAGGCTGTCATCCCCTTCCAGACCATCGTAGAAATCCTCACTTGTGAAGACCTTCTTGCCCTTGTCGCAGGCCTGCAAATCTTTGACCATTTTGACCACGTCTCTGAGTTGTGGTTGGTCTAAATCATTGACAGATTGATCCTTGAATTTGATGTCTAACCCCTACCCCTGAGTCATCTTTTGAAAAACTTGCCGAGCCTCACACTCTTCATCGGTGTCATCCCCTGACTCGGCTTCATCAAAAGTATCTTCATGTTGAATGCGCTTCTTGGATGTTTTCACTTGCTTCTTGACTGTGCGACCCTTAGCCTTTTTCTTGGTTTTTCTTGAACTGGCTCCTGCTTGTTCAGTCATCATCTTACTCATCATTTTTTAAAATAATGAGTACATTTGTGGATCAATATCAACATTGGCTTGTTGGTTCTGGTTCCTGGCAGATCGCGGAGAATCCATCTCTTGCTCGTTGCTACTGCTAGGGTAGTGAGGCGACGCTGGTTTCTTCCTGGATCTGGTCTGAATCACTCGACAATGCTAAAATTCTCTGTACGACAAAGGGATGGTTTAGATTGAAGGATTTTTGGGAGAAAGGTAAATGATAAAGGAGATATTGAGAATTATGAAAGAGATAAAAATTTTGAATAGAATTTGGAAGACAAAATTTAAACATTTAAAAAAATTGCAGGCAGGATCAAATTAAGGCTGAAAATTTGAGATCCAGAGGAAAGGCAGGAAAAGAGGAATCACCTGGACTTTTTGAGGAAAAATATGAGGTTTTCGAAAATCATCCAGCGTTTTGATAAAACTGCAGGAAAAATAAATGAGAAATGATGTAAAAGGCAAATAAAAGGGAAATGAGAAATAAAGGAAGAGGTATTCAATCATATCTTGCATAAACAATTATGCACATACAACATTCCCTAAGAAGCTGACTCTAAATGCATCAATTTTGAAAGAGCTTTAGGACTCTAATCCTGACTGTAGGCTCAGATCAACTGTGTCCAATCATGCTATGCTGATATACTCGAGTCGAAACATGAAGTACGTAGCATAAAATTCATCTCCGGTTCTAGGCTTTTGTTTTTCCAACTGAAATTCCACTAGAGGGGGGGGTGAATAGTGAAATATGATAAAGATCGAAAAAATAAAATAATTAGGCAATAAGGCACAACACATAAAACACAAATTTTATACTGGTTCGATCAATACCCAGACCTACATCCAGTCCCCAAGCAAACCACTTGAGCTTTCCACTATAACATCCGAGTCACCGGATAAATAGTACAACACCCTCTTCCTCAGAGGTCTTCTTCTCTCAACAGAGAAGGGGCACACCCTCTTCCACATAGGTCTTCTTCTCTCAACAGAGAAGGACAACACCCTCTTTCACAGAGGTCTACTTCTTTCAACAAAGAAGGAAAACAATGAATAACAAAGTTACAATACTTCCTATAGAACCTTCAGAATGATATGAATGCACGAATGAAGGATTCTCAGAATGTTCTGTTTGTCACTCAGAGGATACTCTTTGTCAAAGAGCTGGACTTGACTTTTTCTCTTTTCTTTCTTTTCTTTTTCTCTTTCTTTTTCTTTTCTTTTTCTCTTTCTTTTTCAAGGCTCTCTTTTCAAATATCGAATAGGATTTTTTCTCGTTGTAAGCTCACCTGTCCATTCCATGTTGAATAGTTTATTTGAGTGTGTTTATATAGCTTTCAAAAAGTAGTCGTTACATTTTGAAATCGTAGCCTTCTTGAGATGTGAAATGATATTTCATTTCAAAAACATCTTTAGAGAAATTCGAAAAAGTCTTTTTCCATAAAAGTAAAATATAGGGTACACTAGTCGTTGTAATTTTTTAGGTAATACATATTTTATGTAAAAAGTCTATTTCTTACGATAGTACATTGAACGTTGGATTGTGGTTTTGTCTTTATTCTAATTAATGATTTGAGGTACATAAGTACTTCTTTACTTTAAATGAGTGTAAGTACAATGAGTGCTTTGAGATATTTATTTGTACATAGTCATGTCATGTGTTTTTTTATGTTGTGGTTTTCAAAGTCTTCAGAGAGAATGAGGACTACAAGAAAGTCGACATTCTTGAGAAGGATATTTTAAGAAGGATTTCTTACAGGAGGTATTTAATGCTATACAAAGAGAATGATGACTTCAAGTAAGTCGACATTCTATGGGTTTGTAAAAAGGTAACTAGAGTCTTTTCAAAACCTTTATTATATTTGTTTTCTTTGTGTAGCCGATTTTCATGTTTTGTCTTTTACCCATATTTGAAATCATTTCTTTAAAGAAGGTAACTAGAGTCTTTTCAAAAACATATTATATTTGTTTTTCTTTATGTATCCGATTTTCATGTTTTGTCTTTTACCCATATTTGAAATCATTTCTTTAAAGAAGGTAACTAGAGTCTTTTCAAAAACATATTATATTTGTTTTTCTTTATGTAGCCGATTTTCATGTTTTGTCTTTTTCCTACATTTCTTTTCATGTTGTCTTGTATATGATATAAGGTACAATTATTACATTTTGAAATCATGTCAAAATACCTTTTTCATAAAGGGTTGTAAGAAGGTATAATTATTAGTTTTCAAAAAGGAGCTTTTTGAAACTAACATATACTTTTATGATATAGTTTTTATGAATGAGTATGTAATATGCAATATGCATGTTCCTGAAGGTTCTGTTACATATGACTCTAAAGAAGAAAAAAATCTTCATCTTGAGGTAGCCGATCTCTTCAGTTGATCTTTAGGAATGCATGGCTCATCAAGCTTTTTCTTCAAGGAGTATGATTGCACTAGTTGTACTTGAACAGGAAGTCTCCATCCTTTTTGGGTGAGATATCCTTGCATCAAATACTCGTTAGATTTATGGCAAAACATATTCAGTCATAATATAACATTTTTCAAGAAGACATATTATCATATCATATAAAATCAAATACGACAGTGTATCATATTATGTGACATCAAAACAGAGTTTCTCAACATTCTCCCCCTTTTTGATGATGACAAAATATGCTCCCCCTGTCAAAAAGACATTATGCATAGAAATAATAATATGATAAAATATTGAAAAATGTTTAAAGAGAGTATTTCTCCAATAATGGAGACAGGTTTTCTCCCCCTTTGTCATAGACAAAAAGGAAGGGATCAGAGTAAGAGAGTTATTACAGACCAATAATAAATATTACAGTAAAAAAAAATAAGTTTATCCTGAAGGTGGAGTAGGTTGATGTGTTCGGTTGACTTGATCCGACTGGAGGGTCTGTAGAGTTTGCTGCAACGAGGCTTGACGGCGAAGAATACGATCCTGAGAACGCTGGACATCCATCAGAGTAGGGAAGTAATTGAAGGTGGATGTTGGATCTTCTTCATCAGAGCCGGGCATGTGCAGGGACCTTAGATTGAAGGTAGTAGCATCGAGGACCTGAGAGGGATGGAGGATAACTTTGTTGTGAAAGGGTACTTTGAAGTATTTTAGGATGGGAGTTATAAAACACCTGAAAAGAAGAGGCTTGAATTTTTGATAATGAATAAAAAGGTCGAAAAGAATGGAGGACCAGTTTATCGGAGTAGAAGAAAAAATTGCGTAGATAAGGAGAGAGATTTTTCGTGGAACTAATCCCTTGCGGGGAAGCTTGGGATAGATGTTGTGGAGAAGAATCTGGGCAAGTAATTGAGCATGAGGTTGGAGATTCCTCATGTGCCAGGGAAGTTGGTAGCAGTTGGTGCAGAGAAGAATTTTTCGAAGTACCGATCGTTCAATTGGTACTATGTTGTTGAGGTCGGTGGCGGTGGAAGGTAGGTTTAGAATTCTACCTAGGTCGGAAGCATCGAAAAACATCAGCTTTCCTCGGACTTTACTGGTGATTGTAGTTTGTTCATGATCAGTAGAAAAGTTTGTATAGAATAGTCGAACTAATTCAGGATAGTAGGCAGCTTGGGATGAAGATCCTAGTAGATGTTTGAGTTCGGGGAGATAGTTGTCTAGGTCAAATAGCATGAAGTCTTCATAGTGAACTAATTTTCCTTCATGAATGGGTCGAGAACAAAGTAAGTTGTAGTCATGAAAAAGACTTGGATACCTAAGATTTGCAACAATGATTGCAGAGTTTGAAGAGGAAGCCATTTCAAAAGGAAGTTGAGAGAAAAGGAGTTTGAAAGTATGTATGAAGATAGTGAGCAACGAGTGGTATTGTGTGATCATCGCAAAATTTTTCCTCTCTTGATATTCTCTCTCTTCCTTCTCTTTTCCTTTTCCAACCTCTTATTTTCCTCCTTTTTGAAGGGAGAAGAATAAAAGATAGAAAAAGAAAGAGAGAAGAGAAAAGAAAGAAAGAAAGAGAGAAGAGGAACTATTTTGCGCGGTCTCACTTGACCTTAATTTGAAAATATTTAGAAATTTAACTCGCCTCCGTTTTGAAAATTTGCGGGAAAGATGGAGAGACGGGATTCGCTCGTCGGTACGAGGTTTGACCGTTCCTGGCGCCTTTACCAGGGGTAATCGAACCAAGGATCAAATCTATGCCTTTTGCTTTGCCTAAATATAATCTAAGAATTTATCCTAACTCTAAATACATAAAGAATCATACTTGTGAAATGCAAGAATGTATGCTCTTTCTAAAAGATATTTTTGAAAATTTCCAAGTATTCTGAGATGAACTTGATAAAGGAGTGAAGAAATGATTGAATCTAACTTGGAACTTGAGATAGAAGTTCTAAGTTTTTCGAAGTAAATCAAAGTTGGAAAAATAAATCTTGACTTCGAGAAAAGAATGATCAGAGGTTTTGAAATGAAATGAAATGAAGTTTCAGAGTGAGAAATGGACCTTGAATTTGATCTTGAATTTAGGAAAGGAAATGAATACTTGAGATGGAATTGAATTTGAGGTTTTGAAATTTAGTATGGATCTGAGATGATCAAATGGCATTTAAGAATAGAAGTGGATTCAGATTAGATCCGAAAATGGAATTTGAAATCTAGAATTTGGAATTGGATTCTGGATCCGAAATAGAATGGGATCCGAGGTTCGGAATCCAAGATGGTCTTGGGTTCTGGATCCTAAAATGGAATGGATCTGAAATCTGAGATCCAAATATAGATTTGGACTCTGGATCCTAAGATGGATTTCGATCTGAAAAAGTGGAACTGGATTCTGGATCCTAAAACGGAAAATTGGATACGTAATCTGAGATCCAAAGTAGAATTGGGTTCTGGATCCTAAGGAGGATTTGGATCTGAAGTCTGAGATCCAATGTAGGATTGGTTTCTGGATCCTAGAATGAATTTGGATCTGAAGTTTGAGATCCAATATAGAGTTGGGTTCTGGATCCTAAATGGAATTTGGATCTGAAATCTGAGATCCAAAGTGAAACTGAAGTCTGGATCCTAAAGAGGAATCGGATCTGAAGTCTGAGATCCAATATGAGTGTTGAATCCTGGATCCTAAAATGGATTTGGAGTTAAATTCAGAAGATGAATCAAGAATTTCTAAGTTTAATTTGAACTTAAAAAATGAAATTTAGAACTTGAATATACACATGAATTTCAAAGTCAAATTAAACCTTGAATTTCTAAATTTGGAATTTAGAAGATGAATCGAGAGTCTCAAAGTTAAAATTGAACTTTGAGTTTTGATTAGAGTTTTGAATATAAAATGAATTTGGAATTTCAAAGTCAAATTGAACTTTGAAATCTGATTTGATATTGAATATAAAAATGACTTTGGAATCTCAAGGTTAAATTGAACTTTGAGATTGAAAATAAAATTGAATTTGAAAATGAAAGGATGAATTGGATTTTATAAGAATTGAAGATAAATTGAGGAAGATATTTACATCACTTGAAATTTTGAAAAAGAAATTTTGAAAATATGATGCAGTTCTATCCTAAATGATGAATGATTTTGAAGAATTTTGAATTTGGATTTTGAAAAGCTATTTCATTCTTTAGATGAATTAAAATAAGATTGAAGATATAATACATCCTCGACTATGGTCATTGAATGTATTATATAATAATTTATATTTAAATTCAAGAGAAGAATGAAACACATTCGGTGCTTTTATAGAATTTAAAATGAAATTAACTCTCAATATACCCTGACTATGGCTATTGGTATATATTTTAAGTTAATTTTAAGTTAAATTCTGATAAGAGAAGAAAATATTTGAGGAAATATGATGAATTTTGAAAACGGATCCAGTGTGGATCCAGTGTTATTTCGTAAAAGATAAGAATGCTAAGTTTTGTCCACACCCTGACTATGGCCATTGATGTGGATTATCAACTTAGTATCAATTACCTCTTACGAAACGGTGCACATGCCATTCGTGTTTCACCATTGTGAGAATTTTGAGGAATAAAGGAAGAAATGCATGAATACAAGTAGTTCAATGCTTTTTACGACGCTCATTTATTCTATCTAAGGCTGGAAATGTAGAGTCTTCATCATCTTATTTATTTACAATAATTGGATTTGAGATCATCACAAAATATTTTAATCCTATCCTTCCTTATATTCCTGCAAGATAGGATTTGCACAAAAGGAGATGAAAAATATGAGTGTAAATGATTATCCAAAATCTTACACAGATGCTTGATTTTTATATGGTCTACACTGTATTTATGAGATAATACACATATATGTAAGAATATATATCTACACGTATGTACAAAGAGGGAAGGAATTTTCAGTGGTTCCTGCGAACCACTTGTAAAAGAATGACAAAGATATGATGATTATGATAGTTCAAGAATGAACTACCATAAAGATAAGAGAAGAATTTACAGTGGTTCCTGTGAACCACTTGTAAAAGAATGATAAAATATGGTGATTATGATAGTTCAAGAATGAACTATCATAAAAAAAAGAGAAGAATTTACAGCGGTTCCTGTGAACCACTTGTAAAAAAAATGATAAAATATGGTGATTATGATAGTTCAAGAATGAACTATCATAAAAAGAAGAGAAGAATTTACAACGGTTCCTGTGAACCACTTGTAAAAAGAATGATAAAAATATGATGATTATGATAGTTCAAGAATGAACTATCATAAAAAGAAGAGAAGAATTTACAGCGGTTCCTGTGAACCACTTGTAAAAAGAATGATAAAATATGGTGATTATGATAGTTCAAGAATGAACTATAATAAGAAGAGAAGAATTTACAGTGGTTCCTGTGAACCACTTGTAAAAAGAATGATAAAAATATGATGATTATGATAGTTCAAGAATGAACTATCATAAAAAGAAGAGAAGAATTTACAGCGGTTCCTGTGAACCACTTGTAAAAAGAATGATAAAAATATGATGATTATGATAGTTCAAGAATGAACTATCATAAAAAGAAGAGAAGAATTTACAGTGGAGATTTGTTATGAACATCATACTGTTGTGGCACTTGGCATGATTATGAAAACGTGATGAATCACCGCAGTGGTGCCGTGAAGGTGGCTGTAGGAAATTACAGCAACTGCTGTTGATGTGAATGGTGGTGGCTGTATGTTAGTAGATGTAGCAGTGCCATGGTAACAGCATGCGGAAGATGGCGACAATGTGCCATAAGTGGGAACTACACAGCAATGCAGAGGTGTTATTGTAAGTGCAATAAGTGATGAGATGAAGCAGCAGGCATTATGACATATGCAAGGGATGTAGTAAATAATGTGTGACATGCAGGGTGTAGGGTGCAATGAATATACATATTGGAGAATTTTCACAGAACTATTACAACAGTATTTGCAGAAAAAAAAAATGTATAGGTGGAGTTAGGCAAAAGGATGAACATCGGAATAGCCTGAAGAATCTAATGCTCGGCTGAGTTCAGATTCATTCTTCCTTCTGTATGGAAATGACAACCCAAGTCAGACTGCATAAATGGAGAATTTAAACTATCATTTTATACAGCCATTATCACACCAATTCTTACTAAATCAAAACATGATATAATATCTGCTCAACAGGCAGAAACAAGAGACATGGATGAACTTATCAATGTACGATAAATTAGCAACAACACCTATTACCATGAAAATTTAATAAAACAGACACATAATGATTCATTACACAATCATGGATCACAACAAATAAGTCAAAATGCTGTTGATAACTGATGAGCATGAAAATCAAAGCAAAACAGAAGTGGCAGGGGATAAGGATACTTACAGTAGTCTGTGTTTCAGGATGGGGGCCTCATTTGTTGATATAAATAGATAAAAGAACAGAAGATATAATGAAAATTGAAATTATGGAAATCTAATGAGGTTTTAATGAAAGCAATTCATTGAACTTTTCTCTCTTGCTTGAGAACACCCACAGGTTCAGTTGACCTCCATATCCTGGGTCATTTGGTTCCTTCTCTCTTTGTCAAAGTTGAGAGCATCCAATTGAAATCGTGCTTTTGGAAGGGGAGGAAAAACCCATTGATATGGTCTGATTTAATACTTGCACCTCCTAGGACAGTAATAGATGCTGGTGCTGGTGTTTCAACGTAGTGATTGTCGTGAAATTCTCTGCCCATATCATACCATACACCACCGAGATTGCTGTTTATGATCAATTCGACTGGCTCCTCTGAGCCAATGTTTATTGCAAAAGCATCTTTAGCAAGGGACGGTGACAATCTATTGTCCAACATCCAATTCTGGGAAATGACTCCATCGACCTCATTTGAAGCAGGGGATGCAAAATGGGGGTAGCAAGGAATCAAAACAAATGCCTTCAGTTTCCTCTTGAAAATCTACTTCATGGCCTTCAGAATGATGAAGATGAATGTCAAGTAGATGGTTTCATTATTATATATATATATATATATATTATATATATATATATATATTTTTTTGGTTGAGTACCACTTGCACAGATCCTCCTTATTCATCTAGGCTCAGTATTGACCGTAGTTGAGCAAAAAGCACTACAAATCATGTTTGTCCCTTCTCTTTTTTTTTTGTCTTAGGTATAGCTATCTAACTAAAAAGCTGACTAAAGCCCTACAACGACGTTTCAAGGAAGCTTCATTAAAACACTAGTGATAATTGCAGGACAACCGGAAGCATCACATAGATAAGAAGTATCAGTTAGAAATTGAACATTTCCTTGATGAGAGCAAAGAAGAAATAAACAAGCATCTAAAAAGAAAAATTGAACGGCTTCATGTAGATATATAAGTTCAGATCAATATTGGAGTGGTGGTCATAGGAAATGAGAAGGATGTGGGATAGGTATTTAAGCTCTGTAGCTTAACATTGGTGTGGCAGCTTGTTGTCATGGCTGATAACCGCGATTTTTGTGAATAAATCAGAGGCAAATGAGTTGATATCTCATCCCAGAGAGATGAATCAGAGTTTGATTGGCCTTTAGCCAAATCGAATCTCAACCTAAAACAATTATTATATCTACATGAAACTGATATGAAATTCCTCTATATCAACAGAAAAACGAATGGAAAAATTGAAATGCAATCCAGGAAACAAGCAGATTATCATAAATGGAGTCCAACATTAGTTGCAGAAGAGAGACAAAACTGAAATAAAATATGGTATACTTAAGCTTGCCCCAATGTAGCCCATCCGATATTACTACCCATCACAAATGTCATCAGATCCAATTTTCATCACCTCAGGAACTCGATACAGCAATCCATTATCATCATGGATGTCATCTATGCAGGATGCACAACCATCAAGATACCAATGAGACTAAAAAACTTAACAAAGGATTGATGGAGATAGACATATTAAAATCCCCCTGGGATAACTGGTGACAAATACACGAAAATAGGGAAGAAGATTGCTAAACGAAATATCATGTTCGGCTTACATTTACCAAGAAACATATGAGAAAGTAAATCTGGCATATAAACAGAAATCAGTAGAAGAAGAGTAAAAAAAAAAAAAAACATAAAATGAAATCAGAAGAAGAACGACACACTACCTGATTATCGAGACAGGGCAAAACATTTGGGAATTTAATATAAATGAAAATGAAAACAGGAAATAATACAGAAAACGTATCGGAACAGGATTGTTCCATTTGCTGTTGCAAAGGAGTGAATCGGTTCTGCTACATGCAGATCGATCGCACAATCTTGCTAAAAAAAAAAAAAAAATTAAGAAACGAAAATGATAGATGGATGAAGCTTAGAAGAAAACCAAAAGAAATTTATACGAAGAATAAAAAAAAATGCGAGAAGAAAGAGACCCTTACCTGATATGAAGGAAGGAGGAGTAAGGAAAGGGATGGTGCCGAACTTTTTTTGGATAAGGTCGGAGGAATGGATGCTGGAGAAGCTCTCACCGGATCGCTTGAGATTTCTGAAGCAGAGTCGACTTCCTCCAGTTGACGGGGAAATAAACCAAAGAAAGAAGAAGCAGAGAAGAACGACTGAAGGGATCGGAGATGGATCTGCTGTCGGACTCCCTTTTGAACTGAAATGAAGAAGAAAAGAGGATTTGAGAAGAGAAGAGCGTATATACAGAAGGGTGGAGGGGTGATAATGGGTAGTTTTGGAGTCTCCCCTTTGCGTCCTTTTAAAGAAGGAGGAGATGGCTCTGGAAGAGGCAGATGCTGTTGGGAATCGGACGACTGAAGAGGGATGATTGAAGGGTTGGCGATGGGGGAGGGCCTGCGAGGCCGTTGGTGATCGAGGGTCGCGGCGAAGCAGGAGGAAGGTTGATCCGACGGTTGGCAGAAGATGGAGGTTTCCAGAGGGTAGTGCGGGATAGCCTGGTCGACGACGCAACTAGAGGGAGAGGAGAAAGAGGGGAAAACCCTAAATAAGTCTATAGCCGACACCTCTCGAGATCTGGCGGCAAAAAGCAAATAACTCACTTATTGCAAGAGTCGGTGGTGGTGGTGGGTGAAGGTGAATCAGGTTAGGGCTTAAGGGTTGAGAGAGGGAGTAGCCCTCGATTTAGGATTTTAGGTGAGAGAGAGGGTAAGCATGCCAGAGAAAGAGGGAGAGAATCCCAGAGAGAGAGAGAGCTACCCTTTTTAGGGTTTTTCTCTGTTTTTCAAAATAAACCCTTCAATTTTAAAATTTTCTGAGACGAGACTCTTTTATTAGATTTTTTTCAAAAAAAAGGTATATTTTATCAAAAGGGCAATTTTTCAAAAGGTAATTTTAAGATATATATTTTTTTGTATTTTCTTTTTTTTTTTGGTTTTCCTATATATATATATATATATATATATATATATATATATATATATATATATTCCGTTCCTTTTTTGAAATCTTCTACATTTTTTTTGTATTTTTAAGGATAAAACTCTAGAACTAGGGAAAATGAGAGGTTAAACTATTTTTGGAAATTTTTCGAGAAATATTTACAAAAGAGGAATTTTCTGAGAATTTGGGTTTTTTTATTTTTGAAATTTTTCTCAGAGGGGGGTTTGGATCCGATTTGGATCAAAACTGGGTCAGAAATAAGACTTTGGGTCCGAATTCTAACGAATCCAAGGAATGAATGGAGTTTTTGGTTAAAAATTTACCTGGTTATTCAGAAGGCGGAGATCAGGGGCAAAGAAGGAAATTTTGGATTTTTGAAAAATTTGGGGTGTTCACAGATGCCCCTCTTTGCTGCTAAGCCGGTTGCGAGCCGAGCTTAGCGGCAAAGAAGACACGCCAAATTTTCTTTAAAAATGCCCCAGTCAGAAAGTCTGAACTGGGTGTGGAAGAATTGGCTTTGAAAAGCTTTATTTTTTCAGGTTTTGTGCCTTATTCTGAAAGGGTTTTGAAAAGAGAACGAAATCCTTAAGAATGAAAATAATTTGGACAGAAGAAAATGAGGAAAATCGTGATGGGACTTTGGGATAAAGATCCCGAAATAAAAGGAGAGATTTTTAAAGAAGTCTCAAGGTTGAGACGAAGATAAGGATTTTTGAAAAGACACAGGCTTAGCCCTTAACCTGGATGGGACACTTTTGAAAAATACCTCGTGGGACGAGGTTTTTAGGTATAATCTTTATTTGAATGGATATACAAAGTATGGACTCCTTGATGGGGGGAGACCATGATGGGACTGGGAGAAATACCTCACCTGAATGAGGCAATTCTCGTTTAAAGAATGTACAAACAACGCTAGGTTGTATCAAAATGGATATTGAGCATTTATCTCATTTTTGAATAACTATAAAATTTTGCCAATAAGATGAATTTGTAATTGATTCAAACACTTGAAAGCGTGCACGTATGTGCGAAAGATATTTCCTCTTTTTACCTAGAGTATTTCCTCCAACGAGATTAACTCTCTAGATTCCAGAGTCAGATTCAAATTTTAAGGCTGTTGAGTTTCTTTAAGGAAGTTATCCATTTCCTCGACACAAATAAAGAAGAAATACTCTTAATTTCACAAAAGCCAACAGTGAAAAGACATTGATGAAAAGATTTCGCATAAGAAAAGATGATTCCTGGCAATTTTGGCAGATTGATATCCTGAGGCTTTTCCCATAATGATCTTTTGACACTTTTTTTTTTTTTTGAGCATTGAGCTTTCTTGGGTTTCTACATCATCCTTCATTTGGATGTTTCCTGACTTTTCTTTTTTCTTCGGGGAAGGGTACGTCACAAACTCCATCATCTTGGAGATGCTTCGATCCTTCTTTTTCTCAGGGAATTATACTGGGGATATTGGCTCATTGGGTCTTTAGATGATAGCAGAAATCAAATATCTTTTAGGGTTGTCGGTAGGTTCATCACACTTGCCTTCATCTTGACGGTGATCTGAACTTTCCCTGGAAGGATCCGTCACAAACTCCGTCATCTTGGAGATGTTTCCAATCTTCTTTGGCCCCGGGGATCTACTCGCTTAATTCGCCTTCATCTTGACGACAATTGAGAGATCCCTTTTGCGGATATTTGATTGAAGCTTAAATGAATGAATGAGGAGATATGGATTGAGTGGATTCTTTTTATCGCTCAGGATATTTCCACTGCCTGATTGCCAGAAAGTCGTTTTAAAACATGCGTCATAGCTATGATCAATATCGATTCGCTTCCGGCTTTTCAACATCATTGAATATTTCTTTCGCTAATCATACCAAGGATCTTTCTTACATCCTTTCGATTGACCAACAGCGAAAAGATTTTGAATTTTACTCTTTTTCGCAAAGAGTTTCACCCTTTTGAAAAGAATACTAGAGGTAATCTGAGGTGATTCTTTTTTTTTTTTTTGTGCAGTAAAATATTTGGAATCAACACATCTTTTAGCAGATTGGCAAAGTTTTCGAGAATCCTTTTGTGAAATAATCACTCAATATAGATTTTGATACGACCCTTAGTTGCAATTTATGATTTTGGACATTCTGATCAGTAAAACTGGGACCTCTCATTTAGCGACCAGCGAAGGAGCTGAAACCTTTCATTTAACGACCAGAAAAAACTGGGACCTTTCATTTAACGACCAGCAAAGTAGCTAGAACCTTTCATTTAACGACCAACGAAGTAGCTGGGACATTTCATTTAACGACCAGCGAAGTAGCTGGGACATTTCATTTAGCGACCAACGAAGTAGCTGGGACATTTCATTTAACGACCAGCGAAGTAGCTGGGACATTTCATTTAGTGACCAGCGAAATAGCTGGGACATTTCGTTTAACGACCAACGAAGTAGCTGAGACATTTCATTTAATCATTTATCGACCAGCGAAGTAGCTGGGACATTTTATTTAATCATTTAACGACCAGCGAAGTAGCTGGGACATTTCATTTAGCGACCAACGAAGGAGTTGGAACATTTCATTTAGCGACCAACGAAGGAGTTGGAACATTTCGTTTAATCATTTAACGACCAGCGAAGTAGCTGGGACATTTCATTTAACGACCAGCGAAGTAGCTGGGACATTTCATTTAATCATTTAACGACCAGCGAAGTAGCTGGGACATTTCATTTAATCATTTAACGACCAGCGAAGTAGCTGGGTCATTTCATTTAATCATTTAACGACCAGCGAAGTAGCTGAAACATTTCATTTAATCATTTAACGACCAGCGAAGTAGCTGGAACATTTCATTTAACGATTTGATTTAAGATTGAGACTTTCTAAGAGGCAAACAGCGCGAGGACTGATGAACTTGATTTTTAGATTTGGAAACTTAGCAAAATAACCAACGCGAACACTAGGTTTTCCAACTGAGAGTCGGGAAGAAGATCGGCCTATTTGAGATATTTAGAGATTGAAGCAAGAAGAATGGTCGGGGTTTCAGGATTATCCCTTATCCTGAAGGGGAAATAGAATAGACATTTTTGAAGAGAATTTAAAAAGAATGATTCAGGTTTATCCCTTAACCTGAAGGGGAAATGGAATAGGCATTTGATGAGAATTTAGGAAAAGAATGATTTAGGTTTTATCCCTTAACCTGAAGGGGAAATAGAAGATTTTATGAAGAGATAACCTGAGACTTGAATTTAGAAGGGATATGACAAGATTTAGAATTTATGATCTATGATTTAGATGGACCAGGTATGTGACGGGGAATATAAAAAGAATAAACTTTGAGAAGACAAAAGGATATAGAACTTTGAAAAAAAAATGTAAAACATTTAAGGAAAATTTGATTTTATTTTTGTAAAAAGAATTCTCACAGGTAGCATGGTTGCCCCTATGAGTGATCTCAGGATTATCCCTTATCCTGAATGAGGAAAAGAATAGAATTTAAAGAGATTCAATATAGGGAAATTGATATAAATCTAGAAAATCAACAAAGATTGAAAAAACTTGTATTTACAAAAGAATCCTCATAGGTAGCGTTATTGCTCCTACGAGGGGTTTCAGGATTTTCCCTTATTCTGAATGGGAAAAAGAATAGAATTTAAGAGAAATTTAATGAAGGCAAATCTAAAAAATCAATAAAGATTGGCAAAACTTGTATTTACAAAAGAATCCTCATAGGTAGCATTATTGCTCCTATGAGGGGTCTCAGGATTATCCCTTATCCTGAATGGGAACACCTCGGACAACGAGGGTCAGGTTTATCCCTTAATCTGAGCGGGAACACCTCGGACAATGAGGGTCAGGTTTATCCCTTAACCTGAAAGGGTGAAGAATATTTAGAAAATACCTCATGGGAAAGAGGCATCAGGTTTATCCCTTAACCTGAAAGGGTATAAGAATTGATAAAATTTAATGGAATTTAAGGAAAATTTTTGATAAACTTGATAAAATATGATAAAATTGATGTAAACTTGATAAAATATGAATAAAACGAACAAAACAGATAAAAGGTACCAAAAATTGACTGAAAATTTATAAGATTTGAGAAAAGGGAGTTTTTCTGATCCTGCCTGCATATGGGATCTTGGAAGGAAAATGTTTATTTAAAAGATAAATGAGAAATCATTTTGGGGGAAGAAAATCCACCACAAGAAGAATGATCAGCGCGAGATCTGATCCTTTAAATCAAACATGAGAGATCATCATGAGGGTTAATTTTCGAAGGCAATGGTTTTGAATACCTAATTTTGAAGAAGAAGATCTACAATAGATCTGATTTTTAAAAATAACAGTTCAAAATTGATAATAAGAGCAACACAAGGGTTGATCGTTGAAGGTAATGCTTAAAAACCAATCTTGGAAGATAAGACCAACACAGGGTCGATCTTTGAATATAATGATTTAAAACCCATTTTTGGAAGATAAGACTAATGCAATGATTGATCTTTGAATATGATGATTTATAACCCATTTTAAAAGATAAGAACAATGCCAGGGTTGATCTTTGAAAAGTTTTGAGATCAATTTTGGAGGATAAGACCAACGCAAGGGTTGATCTTTTGAATAAAAAGATTTGAAATCCATAAGATCAATACAAGGATTGATCTTTGAATATAAAGGCTTTGAAATCCACTTTGAAAGATAAGGGTTGATCTATAAAGATTTGAAATCCATTTTGAAAGATAAGACCAACACAAAGGTTTGATCTTTGAATATAAAGATTTAAAATCCATTTTGAAAGATAAGATCAACACAAGGATTAATCTTTGAATATAAAAGTTTAAAATTCATTTTGGAAAATGAGACCAACACAAGGGTTGATCTTTCAATATAATGGTTTGAAAAACTTATTTTTGAAGACATGATCAACACGAGGGTTGATTTTTTGTCAAAGGTTAGACCAAGGAATATTTGAACTCCTTGGTCATAACGAAGATTTTTAAAATTTCATGATTTTTGAAAAAGCCCTCATAGGTAATATCATTTCTCTCATGAATGATGTCAGGATTGTCCCGCATTCTGAAAAAGAACAGGAAATAAAATGCTCCAATATGGCAAAGGAAAAAGAAGCATTATAAAAGATATAAAGGAAATTGACATTTCATTTGATAAGCAAAAGTTTGATAACAACTGAATATTTACAAGAACTTAAAAAGGAAAAGACTCATAGAAGACTGGGCTAACTAGCCCCTACAAGACAACTGACAAAAAAAAAAAAAAAGACGAAAGCAAACAAGAGCTTTGGCTTTATTAATTCTTTGAGTGGTCCGGGAATGGTTCTGTCAGGACTGCTGGCTGCTTTTCTTCCTCGTCCTCTATCAGCTCACTTCTGTTAATGCAATCTTGTATCATGTACTTTAGGACGAAACAGTGCTCTGTGTCGTGCCCCGTTGCCCTATGGTATTTACAAAATTGGTCCTTGAATTTTCCCAACATTACGGGAGGATCTGCGATCTTAGGGAGTTTGATCATCCCGTGCTTCAAAAGGTAATTCATAATCACTTCTAGACTCTCAGATAACGGAGTGAAGACTCGATCCTTTTCCCACTTGATGTACTTGGGCTTCTCCTGAAGATCACCCTTTTGCTGAATGCCAATTGGAAGCGGCTTATCATTGTTTTTAAAGGATCCCTCCTTCTGCCCCTTGCCTTGATCTACTCTCGGACCGCTGCCACTGTTGTTCTTGTTTCCTTTGCTGCTACTGCCAAGATTATTGCAGGAGGCCTCAACTGAATGAGGGAACTGCGCCTTCTTTTTCTGGTCTTGGATATTCTTGACTAGAGGCATGCCCTCGTAAAGTCCGCTTTCTATTCCTGCTTCTAGCCATTCGGCTCGCTCAATCAACTTGATGAAGGATTTCGCCGGGGAAGTGGCAATGAGGCTTCTTATGGGCTGAGAGAAATTGTTGAGGATCACCTGCAGTGCGTGCTCTTCTGGAATGGGTACCTTCATCTTATTACAGGTGCTTCTCCACCTGTGAATGAAATCACCTGCTCTTTCATTCTCTCCTTGCTTCAGGTTGTAAAGATGATTTAATGTAGGTGAGGCTTCAGTGTTGAATAAGAAGCGCTCGATGAACAGATTTACTACCTTATCGAACTCTCGTAGTTCGATAGGATTCACATGATCAGCATACCACCTGGCTGCTACACCCTCTAGACTGCGGGAAAAACAGATGAACAGAGCCCTGTTATCTTTCCTGAAACGATTGCACTCTGCATAAAATGTGGCCAGGTGGGCTTTAGGGTTGCCAGTCCCGTCAAATTTGAGAAACTTGCGGGGAAGATTCTCCAGGTTATCATCCTCATCTAGACCATCATAAAAATCTTCGCCGGTGTAGGTTTGCTTGCCCTTACCCTTGGCTTGAATATCCTTAATAGCTCGATTCATTTCCTTCATCTGCTTGCTCATCAGGTCCTCTGCTGGAGCCCCAGACTTGGGCTTGTTGACGGATTCAAGCTCTTCTGTAGCTATTTTTACGGACTGCTTTGGAGGATTCTGTTTATAGACAATCTGCTCTTCCTCTTCCGATTCTTCCTCGACTGAGTCTGATTCCTCAGAAGCAGTGTCTGGCTGCACCTTCTTTCTGATGATTCTGACTTGCTTCTTTACAGGCTTCTTCTTCAGCTTGCTTTTAGGAACTGCCTCTTTCAGCTTGGCCTCAGCTTGTTCCGACATCATCCTTGCCATCATCTTTTGGAACATATCATACATAGCGGGGTCGATGTCATCTTTCTTGTTCTGACCCTGTCCCCTGACTGATTTAGGAGAGCTAATCTCTTCCGCCTCACTGTCGCTGAGTTGAGGATCTGTTTCTTTTCCCGCTCTTGTCGTGACCATTTTCAGATATCAACTCTCTCTGTAGAGAAAAGTGGAGGTTTTTAGACCAAAGAAACCTTTTGGAGAAGTTTTGACAAGGGGGAGAATTTAGGTTGAAATCTAAAAAACTGTATCCCATTACTAGGGATTGAGTCATCACAATATTTGTGACAATTGCGTTGTTTACTCCACGAGGGAGAGTAACCAACTAAAATATGAAAGAAAGTACCATTTCGAAAAGGATATCTCTTTGACGGAAAGAGATTTTTATGAAAATATAGACAAGAATGTAAAAACAGAAGAAAATAAAAGAAAAAATGGAATTTGAGAATAAATGGTAAGGATTTAAAATTTTAAGAACTTGCAGGCAGGATCAGAAGAATTCTTGAAGAAATTTTAGAAGGAGAAGAAGAAGAGAAAGAAAAATACACCTGGGTTTTGAAATCAAAGAGAAAATTTTGAAATATATACCCAGGGTTTTGAAAAATATAAGGAAGATATAAAATATCATACAATCACAGATATACAAGCAAGGATGTGCAAACAGCACTCCCTAAAGCTGACTCTATATGCAATATTTGAAATGGCTTGTAGGACCTTAATCCTAACTCTAAGATTTATATAATCTGATTCCAATCAAGGTACGCCGATATACTCAAGCCGAAGCTCGAAGTACGTGGCATATAAGATATCTCTTCGGTTCTAAGGTAAAGGCTTCCCAACATCCTTGAGCACCTACCGATATACCTCGGACTATGGCCCTTAGGTACGTGGTAGGGGGGCACGAACCCAAATAAGTGGTCCAGTTGTGAGGCTCTCTCCCGAACTATGGTTCAGTGAGACAACCCAGCAACGTGAAGACCGGGACAATATAGGTAGGGATGTTTTTAAAATATGATCAACAATAAAATCAGAAGGCTCTAATGCAAGTCCTAAAGAGATAGATTTAAATAAAAGAGAAGCATACACTTGCATACATTATTTTGCATTCAATCCCTAGAATTGAGGAGAGTTGTATTTAAGACCTAAGTCTAATGTGAATATGGATATAATATCCTCAATATGGTCCTACCAAACCATACTTAGATCCTATATGCAATGATGTCAGCTTTAGGACAGAGTCTAGGCTCCTAAGGTTTGCATGGAAATAAAGCTGACATATGAAGAATAAAGGCTTAGATTATATAAAAGCAAAGCAATGGCATAGATCCGACCAGATGAAGACGAGTCTCATCTCGGTCGCCAAAACTGTGATCATCGCAAAATTTTTCCTCTCTTGATATTCTCTCTCTTCCTTCTCTTTTCCTTTTCCAACCTCTTATTTTCCTCCTTTTTGAAGGGAGAAGAATAAAAGATAGAAAAAGAAAGAGAGAAGAGAAAAGAAAGAAAGAAAGAGAGAAGAGGAACTATTTTGCGCGGTCTCACTTGACCTTAATTTGAAAATATTTAGAAATTTAACTCGCCTCCGTTTTGAAAATTTGCGGGAAAGATGGAGAGACGGGATTCGCTCGTCGGTACGAGGTTTGACCGTTCCTGGCGCCTTTACCAGGGGTAATCGAACCAAGGATCGAATCTATGCCTTTTGCTTTGCCTAAATATAATCTAAGAATTTATCCTAACTCTAAATACACAAAGAATCATACTTGTGAAATGCAAGAATGTATGCTCTTTCTAAAAGATATTTTTGAAAATTTCCAAGTATTCTGAGATGAACTTGATAAAGGAGTGAAGAAATGATTGAATCTAACTTGGAACTTGAGATAGAAGTTCTAAGTTTTTCGAAGTAAATCAAAGTTGGAAAAATAAATCTTGACTTCGAGAAAAGAATGATCGGAGGTTTTGAAATGAAAGGAAATGAAGTTTCAGAGTGAGAAATGGACCTTGAATTTGATCTTGAATTTAGGAAAGGAAATGAATACTTGAGATGGAATTGAATTTGAGGTTTTGAAATTTAGTATGGATCTGAGATGATCAAATGGCATTTAAGAATAGAAGTGGATTCAGATTAGATCCGAAAATGGAATTTGAAATCTAGAATTTGGAATTGGATTCTGGATTCGAAATAGAATGGGATTCGAGGTTCGGAATCCAAGATGGTCTTGGGTTCTGGATCCTGAAATGGAATGGATCTGAAATCTGAGATCCAAATATAGATTTGGACTCTGGATCCTAAGATGGATTTGGATCTGAAAAAGTGGAACTGGATTCTGGATCCTAAAATGGAAAATTGGATATGTAATCTGAGATCCAAAGTAGAATTGGATTCTGGATCCTAAGGAGGATTTGGATCTGAAGTCTGAGATCCAATGTAGGATTGGTTTCTGGATCCTAGAATGAATTTGGATCTGAAGTTTGAGATCCAATGTAGAGTTGGGTTCTGGATCCTAAATGGAATTTGGATCTGTAATCTGAGATCCAAAGTGAAATTGAAGTCTGGATCCTAAAGAGGAATCGGATTTGAAGTCTGAGATCCAATATGAGTGTTGAATCCTGGATCCTAAAATGGATTTGGAGTTAAATTCAGAAGATGAATCAAGAATTTCTAAGTTTAATTTGAACTTAAAAAATGAAATTTAGAACTTGAATATACAGATGAATTTCAAAGTCAAATTAAACCTTGAATTTCTGAATTTGGAATTTAGAAGATGAATCGAGAGTCTCAAAGTTAAAATTGAACTTTGAGTTTTGATTAGAGTTTTGAATATAAAATGAATTTGGAATTTCAAAGTCAAATTGAACTTTGAAATCTGATTTGAATTTGAATATAAAAATGACTTTGGAATCTCAAGGTTAAATTGAACTTTGAGATTGAAAATAAAATTGAATTTGAAAATGAAAGGATGAATTGGATTTTATAAGAATTGAAGATAGATTGAGGAAGATATTTACATCACTTGGAATTTTTGAAAAAGGAATTTTGAAAATATGATGCAGTTCTATCCTAAATGATGAATGATTTTGAAGAATTTTGAATTTGGATTTTGAAAAGCTATTTCATTCTTTAGATGAATTAAAATAAGATTGAAGATATAATACATCCTCGACTATGGTCATTGAATGTATTATATAATAATTTATATTTAAATTCAAGAGAAGAATGAAACACATTCGGTGCTTTTATAGAATTTAAAATGAAATTAACTCTCAATATACCCTGACTATGGCCATTGGTATATATTTTAAGTTAATTTTAAGTTAAATTCTGATAAGAGAAGAAAATATTTGAGGAAATATGATGAATTTTGAAAACGGATCCAGTGTGGATCCAGTGTTATTTCGTAAAAGATAAGAATGCTAAGTTTTGTCCACACCCTGACTATGGCCATTGATGTGGATCATCAACTTAGTATCAATTACCTCTTACGAAACGGTGCACATGCCATTCGTGTTTCACCATTGTGAGAATTTTGAGGAATAAAGGAAGAAATGCATGAATACAAGTAGTTCAATGCTTTTTACGACGCTCATTCATTCTATCTAAGGCTGAAAATGTAGAGTCTTCATCATCTTATTTATTTACAACAATTGGATTTGAGATCATCACAAAATATTTTAATCCTATCCTTCCTTATATTCCTGCTAGATAGGATTTGCACAAAAGGAGATGAAAAATATGAGTGTAAATGATTATCCAAAATCTTACACAGATGCTTGATTTATATATGGTCTACCCTGTATTTATGAGATAATACACATATATGTAGGAATATATATCTACACGTATGTACAAAGAGGGAAGGAATTTTCAGTGGTTCCTGCGAACCACTTGTAAAAGAATGATAAAGATATGATGATTATGATAGTTCAAGAATGAACTATCATAAAGATAAGAGAAGAATTTACAGTGGTTCCTGTGAACCACTTGTAAAAGAATGATAAAATATGGTGATTATGATAGTTCAAGAATGAACTATCATAAAAATAAGAGAAGAATTTACAGCGGTTCCTGTGAACCACTTGTAAAAAAAATGATAAAATATGGTGATTATGATAGTTCAAGAATGAACTATCATAAAAAGAAGAGAAGAATTTACAGCGGTTCTTGTGAACCACTTGTAAAAAGAATGATAAAAATATGATGATTATGATAGTTCAAGAATGAACTGTCATAAAAAGAGGATAAGAATTTACAGCGGTTCCTGTGAACCACTTGTAAAAAGAATGATAAAATATGGTGATTATGATAGTTCAAGAATGAACTATAAAAAGAAGAGAAGAATTTACAGCGGTTCCTGTGAACCACTTGTAAAAAGAATGGTAAAAATATGATGATTACGATAGTTCAAGAATGAACTATCATAAAAAGAAGAGAAGAATTTACAGTGGTTCCTGTGAACCACCTGTAAGAAATGATAAAATATGGTGATTATGATAGTTCAAGAATGAACTATCATAAAAAGAAGAGAAGAATTTACAGCGGTTCCTGTGAACCACTTGTAAAAAGAATGATAAAAATATGATGATTATGATAGTTCAAGAATGAACTATCATAAAAAGAAGAGAAGAATTTACAGTGGTTCCTGTGAACCACTTGTAAAAAGAATGATAAAAATATGATGATTATGGTAGTTCAAGAATGAACTATCATAAAAAGAAGAGAAGAATTTACAGCGGTTCCTGTGAACCACTTGTAAAAAGAATGATAAAAATATGATGATTATGATAGTTCAAGAATGAACTATCATAAAAAGAAGAGAAGAATTTACAGTGGAGATTTGTTATGAACATCATACTGTTGTGGCACTTGGCATGATTATGAAAACGTGATGAATCACCGCAGTGGTGCCGTGAAGGTGGCTGTAGGAAATTACAGCAACTGCTGTTGATGTGAATGGTGGTGGCTGTATGTTAGTATATGTAGCAGTGCCATGGTAACAACATGCGGAAGATGGCGACAATGTGCCATAAGTGGGAACTACACAGCAATGCAGAGGTGTTATTGTAAGTGCAATAAGTGATGAGATGAAGCAGCAGGCATTATGACATATGCAAGGGATATAGTAAATAATGTGTGACATGCAGGGTGTAGGGTGCAATGAATATACATATTGGAGAATTTTCACAGAACTATTACAGCAGTATTTGTAGAAAAAAAAAATGTACAGGTGGAGTTAGGCAAAAGGATGAACATCGGAATAGCCTGAAGAATCTAATGCTCGGCTGAGTTCAGATTCATTCTTCCTTCTGTATGGAAATGACAACCCAAGTCAGACTGCATAAATGGAGAATTTAAACTATCATTTTATACAGCCATTATCGCACCAATTCTTACTAAATCAAAACATGATATAATATCTGCTCAACAGGCAGAAACAAGAGACATGGATGAACTTATCAATGTACGATAAATTAGCAACAACACCTATTACCATGAAAATTTAATAAAACAGACACATAATGATTCATTACACAATCATGGATCACAACAAATAAGTCAAAATGCTGTTGATAACTGATGAGCATGGAAATCAAAGCAAAACAGAAGTGGCAGGGGATAAGGATACTTACAGTAGTCTGTGTTTCAGGATGGGGGCCTCATCTGTTGATATAAATAGATAAAAGAACAGAAGATATAATGAAAATTGTCATTATGGAAATCTAATGAGGTTTTAATGAAAGCAATTCATTGAACTTTGCTCTCTTGCTTGAGAACACCCACAGGTTCAGTTGACCTCCATATCCTGGGTCATTTGGTTCCTTCTCTCTTTGTCGAAGTTGAGAACATCCAATTGAAATCGTGCTTTTGGAAGGGAAGGAAAAACCCATTGATATGGTCTGATTTAATACTTGCACCTCCTAGGACAGTAACAGATGCTGGTGCTTGTGTTTCAACGTAGTGATTGTCGTGAAATTCTCTGCCCATATCATACCAGACACCACCGAGATTGCTGTTTATGATCAATTCGACTGGCTCCTCTGAGCCAATGTTTATTGCAAAAGCATCTTTAGCAAGGGACGGTGACAATCTATTGTCCAACATCCAATTCTGGGAAATGACTCCATCGACCTCATTTGAAGCAGGGGATGCAAAATGGGGGTAGCAAGGAATCAAAACAAATGCCTTCAGTTTCCTCTTGAAAATCTACTTCATGGCCTTCAGAATGATGAAGATGAATGTCAAGTAGATGGTTTCATTATTTTATATATATATATATATTATATATATATATATATATATATTCTATATATATATATATATATATATATATTTGGTTGAGTACCACTTGCACAGATCCTCCTTATTCATCTAGGCTCAGTATTGACCGTAGTTGAGCAAAAAGCACTACAAATCATGTTTGTCCCTTCTTCTTTTTTTTCTTTCTTAGGTATAGCTATCTAACTAAAAAGCTGACTAAAGCCCTACAACGACGTTGCAAGGAAGCTTCATTAAAACACTAGTGATAATTGCAGGACAACCGAAAGCATCACATAGATAAGAAGTATCAGTTAGAAATTGAACATTTCCTTGATGAGAGCAAAGAAGAAATAAACAAGCATCTAAAAAGAAAAATTGAACGGCTTCATGTAGATATATAAGTTCAGATCAATATTGGAGTGGTGGTCATAGGAAATGAGAAGGATGTGGGATAGGTATTTAAGCTCTGTAGCTTAACATTGGTGTGGCAGCTTGTTGTCATGGCTGATAACCGCGATTTTTGTGAATAAATCAGAGGCAAATGAGTTGATATCTCATCCCAGAGAGATGAATCAGAGTTCGATTGGCCTTTAGCCAAATCGAATCTCAACCTAAAACAATTATTATATCTACATGAAACTGATATGAAATTCCTCTATATCAACAGAAAAACGAATGAAAAAATTGAAATGCAATCCAGGAAACAAGCAGATTATCATAAATGGAGTCCAACATTAGCTGCAGAAGAGAGACAAAACTGAAATAAAATATGGTATACTTAAGCTTGCCCCAATGTAGCCCATCCGATATTACTACCCATCACAAATGTTATCAGATCCAATTTTCATCACCTCAGGAACTCGATACAGCAATCCATTATCATCATGCATGTCATCTATGCAGGATGCACAGCCATCAAGATACCGATGAGACTAAAAAACTTAACAAAGGATTGATGGAGATAGACATATTAAAATCCCCCTGGGATAACTGGTGACAAATACACGAAAATAGGGAAGAAGATTGCTAAACGAAATATCATGTTCGGCTTACATTTACCAAGAAACATATGAGAAAGTAAATCTGGCATATAAACAGAAATCAGTAGAAGAAGAGTAAAAAAAAAAAAAAACATAAAATGAAATCAGAAGAAGAACGACACACTACCTGATTATCGAGACAGGGCAAAACATTTGGGAATTTAATATAAATGAAAATGAAAACAGGAAATAATACAGAAAACGTATCGGAACAGGATTGTTCCATTTGCTGTTGCAAAGGAGTGAATCGGTTCTGCTACATGCAGATCGATCGCACAATCTTGCTAAAAAAAAAAAAAAAATTAAGAAACGAAAACGATAGATGGATGAAGCTTAGAAGAAAACCAAAAGAAATTTATACGAAGAATAAAAAAAAAATGCGAGAAGAAAGAGACCCTTACCTGATATGAAGGAAGGAGGAGTAAGAAAAGGGCTGGTGCCGAACTTTTTTTGGATAAGGTCGGAGGAATGGATGCTGGAGAAGCTCTCACCGGATCGCTTGAGATTTCTGAAGCAGAGTTGACTTCCTCCAGTTGACGGGGAAATAAACCAAAGAAAGAAGAAGAAGCAGAGAAGAACGACTGAAGGGATCGGAGTTGGATCTGCTGTCGGACTCCCTTTTGAACTGAAATGAAGAAGAAAAGAGGATTTGAGAAGAGAAGAGCGTATATACAGAAGGGTGGAGGGGTGATAACGGGTAGTTTTGGAGTCTCCCCTTTGCGTCCTTTTAAAGAAGGAGGAGATGGCTCTGGAAGAGGCAGATGCTGTTGGGAATCGGACGACTGAAGAGGGATGATTGAAGGGTTGGCGATGGGGGAGGGCCTGCGAGGCCGTTGGTGATCGAGGGTCGCGGCGAAGCAGGAGGAAGGTTGATCCGACGGTTGGCAGAAGATGGAGGTTTCCAGAGGGTAGTGCGGGATAGCCTGATCGACGACGCAACTAGAGGGAGAGGAGAAAGAGGGGAAAACCCTAAATCAGTCTATAGCCGACACCTCTCGAGATCTGGCAGCAAAAAGCAAATAACTCACTTATTGCAAGAGTCAGAGGTGGTGGTGGGTGAAGGTGAATCAGGTTAGGGCTTAAGGGTTGAGAGAGAGAGTAGCCCTCGATTTATGATTTTAGGTGAGAGAGAGGGTAAGCATGCGAGAGAAAGAGGGAGAGAATCCCAGAGAGAGAGAGAGCTATCTTTTTTAGGGTTTTTCTCTGTTTTTCAAAATAAACCCTTCAATTTTAAAATTTTCCGAGACGAGACTCTTTTATTAGATTTTTTTCAAAAAAAAAAAGGTATATTTTATCAAAAGGGCGATTTTTCAAAAGGTAATTTTAAGATATATATTTTTTTGTATTTTTTTTTTTGGTTTTCCTATATATATATATTCCGTTCCTTCCTTGAAATCTTCTACATTTTTTTGTATTTTTAAGGATAAAACTCTAGAACTAGGGAAAATGAGAGGTTAAACTATTTTTTTGGAAATTTTTCGAGAAATATTTACAAAAGAGGAATTTTCTGAGAATTCGGGTTTTTTTATTTTTGAATTTTTTCTCAGAGGGGGGTTTGGATCCGATTCGGATAAAAACTGGGTCAGAAATAAGACTTTGTGTCCGAATTCTAACGAATTCAAGTAATGAATGGAGTTTTTGGTTAAAAATTTACCTGGTTATTCAGAAGGCGGAGGTTAGGGGCAAAGAAGGAAATTTTGGATTTTTGAAAAATTTGGGGTGTTCACATATTGGTGAGGAATGAACCAAACGATTAAATAGAAGAGAGAAATAATTGTGACAATAATTGAATGACAATGAAAGTGAATGATTTTTGGATTGTAGTTTGAATAAGGAAATTCGTGAGTTGTAAGTTAAGGGGCTTGTGAATGACAAATCAAATCAATGGTGGAAGATAGTGTATCATATTGGTATGTAAGTTAAGAGGGACATAGATTTGAACAAATATACTATGGGAGAGTGTATCGAGTTGTGAGAAATGTTATGAATGGAGTATGGAGTGACATATTGAAGAGAGTGAAAAAAATAATGGCCTAATAAAACAAACAACTTTTTCTACATGATATTACTTGATGTGGAAGTATTCCAAATTCGTGAAGAGTGATTTTGGAATAAGACAAACAAAGATAAGAGAGTGAGAGGCAATAATTTGTTATTTAATAAGTATATATTTTGATATGTGTGGAAAAAGAATGACTAGACATAAAGAAGGGTGATACGGATATGTGGTTTGAATGATATGACATTTTTGAAAGAAAAGAATGCCTTAAAAAAATGTGTCATGATTAATGTGTCTTCACATTTGTATTGTTTTATGAGTATACGTAAAGATGAGAGGGACACACTTTGACTATGAATAGTGATGAGACAAAAAGATATTTATGAATGAAGAGTGATAATTGCTTGTATAAGAAATATTTTTATGGATATGCGTGGAAGGAGTGAGAGTAGTCATAGAAAAAAGTGAGATGACATATATGGATTTTCGAGTAGGATAAGAAGTAATAAAAAAACATGATTGATAAAAGCCATAAAGTTATGATTGATATGAATTATTGTTTATTTGATAAACATATTTTTAAAGAAACTCGATTTGAGGAAGTTCATAGAGAATAAAGTTAAGTTTTAAACTAGTAAAGGAGTCACAAACTCGGTTTGACAAGAATGGAGACTCAATTTGTATAAGAGAGAGAAAGTACTAAAGGTACTCAAGAGAATAAAAATAAAAGACAAGATTTTAATGAGTCTCTATTGGAGAGAGATATAAAATGAGAGAGTGATGGTCACAGATGAAAAGGAGCTTCGTATAATATATATATAGAGAGAGAGATAAAAAAGAAGGTGATACAAAACGTACTAATGGGTGGAGTACAAATACTTTTTATAAGAGATGTAAAGCATGAAGAGATGATAATAGATAGTTCTTTAGGCTATGATATAACAGATGATATAGTAAAATTTTACGTGAGATATAATAGAGTGTACGTAATCTATGATATATTAAATGATATAGTAAAAATTTATGTGAGAACATAGCAACTAGATCTTTTAGAGAAAGGTAAAAGAACCAAAATAAACATTCGATTTTAACTAATAATTCGAAAAGCAAGAGTTCTCATAAGCTAATATGTTTTCATGTTGAAGGTGAATCAATTTATCGTAAGAGAAGTTTTCACAGGAGGACAAAAATAATAAAGGAGTTATGAGATGAGTGATGTGAACAATGTTATGATAGCTTTTAATATAATTAGTTTTTATGGATATGAGTGAAAGGAGATAGGACAAGAAGTCATAATGGATGTGTACTTGAAAAGATGACAAGTTGAAAGACATAAAGAATGTGTCTTATAAGAGTTTTAAAGTGTACGTGAATATGGAAATCTAGTTTGACTAACAAAAATCGATAAGAAGAAAAACTTTTAAAATAAGATTTTAACAAAACTTATAAGAAGTATTATAATAAGTGTGATTAATTTATAAGTCACTTAGTTTGCATATTCCTAGTTCTCTTCTAATTCGTGTAAAGTCTTCATGTTTCAATGGTTTAGTGAAAATGTCTGCTAACTGTTGATTAGTGGGTATGAATTCTAGTTTAATTATATTGTTTAAGACTTGTTCTCTTAAGAAGTGGTGTCTTATTTGAATGTGCTTAGTTCGTGAGTGTAAAATAGGATTCTTAGATAAGTTTATCGCACTAGTATTATCACAGAAAATAGTTGTATTTTCAAAATTTAAACCAAAATCTTTTAAGGTTTGTTTCATCCAGATAACTTGTGTACAGGCTAGGCTAGCAGCAATGTATTCGGCTTCAGTAGTTGATAAGGATACACAGTTTTGTTTCTTACTGAACCATGATACAAGTGAGTGCCCTAGCATATGACATGTTCCACTTGTGCTTTTTCTGTCAGATTTACTTCCAGCAAAGTCAGCATCACTGTATGAGATTAGATCAAATGTAGAGGATTTTGAATAGAATAATTCAAAATCAACTGTGTCTTTTAAATATCTCATTATTCTTTTTACAGCCTTAAGATGTGATTCTTTTGGATTTGACTGAAATCTAGCACACAAGCAAACACTGAACATAATATCTGGACGGCTAGCAGTTAAATAGAGAAGTGATCCTATCATACCTCGGTATACCTTTGTATCAACAGACTTACCATCTTCATCTTTGTCCAAAACAATAGTAGTGCTCATAGGAGTTGTTTTTGAAGCAGTTGAGTTCATGTTGAACCTCTTCAGAAGTTCACGAGCATACTTAGATTGATTGATGAAAACTCCATCCTTGGTTTGCTTAATATGCAGTCCAAGAAAGTAGGTGAGTTCTCCCATCATACTCATTTCAAATTCTTTCTGCATGGACTTAGAAAATTCTTCACAAAGAGTGCTGTTAGAAGATCCAAAGATGATATCATCTACATATATTTGAACAATTAGGGTATGATTATTCACTATTTTTACAAATAATGTAGAGTCTGCTTTGCCTACAGAAAAACCAGTTTTTAACAAAAAGGTTTTAAGTCTAGCATACCAAGCACGAGGTGCTTGTTTTAAACCATACAAAGCACGTTTGAGTTTGAAAACATGATCTGGATATTGTTCATTTTCAAATCCTGGAGGTTGTTTTACATAAACTTCTTCATTTATAAAACCATTTAGAAAAGCACTTTTAACATCCATTTGATATAATTTGAAATCCATATAGCTTGCATATGCTAAAAACATTCTAATAGATTCAAGTCTAGCAACAGGAGCAAATGTTTCATCAAAATCAATACCTTCCTCCTGGTTGTATCCTTGAGCTACTAGTCTTGCCTTATTTCTTATAACATTACATGTTTCATCTAGCTTGTTTCTGAAGATCCATCTTGTCCCAATGATTGGATGATCCTTTGGTCTTGGTACAAGATCCCAAACTTCATTCCTTTGGAATTGATTCAGTTCTTCAGTCATGGCTAGCATCCAGAACTCATCGATGATGGATTCATCAATCTTCTTTGGTTCAAGTTGAGAAATGAATGCCATATTTGCAATCCGTTCTAGCTGAGCTCTAGTCTGAACCCCCTTTGTCAGTTCTCCCAAAATCTGCTTTTGAGGATGATCTTTGATATCGACAAATGTTCTTTGATGATCATCTTCATTAGACTTAGCTGTGTTATCTAAAAATAAATCTGTACTTTCAACATCATCATCGTTAGTTTGCTTATGAACAGATTGATCAATAGATTCACAGAAACTAACATGCATAGATTCTTCAATAGACTTAGAACACTTATTGAAAACCCTGTATGCTTTACTATGACTTGAATATCCTAAAAATATGTCTTCAATAGATTTAGCATCAAATTTATCTAGGCTATCTTTTGTGTTTAGGATAAAGCATCTACAACCAAAGACTTTGAAATAGTCTATTCTTGGAGTTCTGTCATAGAATAGTTCATAGGGAGTTTTATTTAATAAGGGTCTAATGAGAACTCTATTAGTTATGTAGCATGCAGTATTAACAGCTTCTGCCCAAAAAGATTTAGCAAGATTATTGTGTTGGAGCATAGTTCTAGCAGATTCCTGAAGGGTTCTATTCTTTCTTTCTACTACATCATTTTGAGGTGCAGCTCTAGGAAAGGCAAAGTTATGAGAAATACCATGCAAGTTACAAAATTTTTCAAAAAGTTCATTTTCAAATTCTCCTCCATGGTCACTACGGATTTTAACAATAGAACAAGATTTTTCATTTTGTAATTTTTTACATAAAATTTCAAATTGACAAAACGTATCACTTTTGTTTTTCAAAAATATCACCCAAGTAAATCTTGAGTAGTCATCTACAATGACAAAAACGTATTTATTGTGATTATGACTAGCTATCCTAGAAGGACCAAAAAGATCCAGGTGGAGAAGCTCTAAAGGTCTTTTGCTTGAAATGATATTTTTTGATTTGAAAGAAGATTTTGATAGTTTTCCTAATTGACATGCATCACAAAAATAATCCTTTTTAAAAGATATTTTGGGTAACCCACGTACTAACTTATCTTTAGCTAATTTAGACATGTATTTAGAATTGACATGACCCATTCTCATGTGCCATAGATGTTGAGAGTCATTATTAGCTATGAGGCAATGTTCTGTGATGTTTTCTTGGTATAGTTCATATATATTATTTTTTCTTATACCTTTTAAGATAATATTTTCGTTGGTGTCTGCTATAAGACAAGCATTATGATTAAAGCTAATTTTATAACCTGTATCACACATTTGACTAATACTTAGAAGGTTATGTTTTAAGCCTTTAACCAGGAGAACGTCTTTGATAAGAGGTTTATCTATATTTCCAATATTACCAATACCTATTATCAAACCTTTGTTGTTATCACCAAAGGTGACGGTTCCTCCTTCTTTTTTATGAAGAACAACAAAGAGGTCTGAATGTCCAGTCATGTGTTTTGAACATCCACTGTCTAGAATCTATCTGTTCTTCTTGTTTGGAGCCTGCAAATCATTAAGTAAAATTTCTTTTTGGTACCCAATCGGGTCCCTTTTTGTTAGACCTTGGAATCCATATCCATTTGGATTTGGGTTTGTCTACAACCTTAGAGGAGTTAAAAAAATTAACATTATAATACTCCTTATTTGGTTCAGACGAACTTTTCACAAAAGTGGTCTTTTGATTCATACAAGAAGGCTTGTTGAAATGAGAGTAGCCAATACCATTCTTGTAGAAAGAGACTTTTTGAGAAGATAGGAGTTTATCCAAGTTCTCTTTTCCTTTAGTAAACTTGAAAACCGTTTTCATAAGGTTTTCAGTTTTACTTTTTAATTCTGAAATTTCTACTTGCAGATTTTTAGTCTTGAAGCTAGTAGATAAGATTTCAGAAGTAATAAGAAGATTTTTCTTTTTCAACTCAGAGTTTTCACTGCTGAGTTTTTCATTTTTCTGGGAAAGCTCTAAATTTTCAGATTTTAAAGTTTTATTTTTGAAGCTTAATTTTCTAGATTCTTTAAATAGTTCTTGAAAAGCATCTAGAAGTTCTTCAAAGGAAAAATCAGAAATTTCACTTACAGAGCTTTCGTTTGCTATGAAGCACATGTTTGCAGTTTCGGCTTCATCATCACTTGACTCTTCACTGGTGGATGGTTATGTGTCATCCCATTCAGCATGCAGAGCCTTTTTCTTGAAGAACCTCTTCTTTGGTTCCTCGGTCTTGGACTTTCTTTTGAGAAGGGGACAATCACGCCTCAAGTGACCTGGCTTATTACACTGATAGCACATGAGATCTTCCTTAGGATCTTTTCTTTCCTTGTGCTTGTTTGGAAGCCGGTTTCTTCTCATGAAGCGCTGGAATTTTCTGGTTAGTAGCGCAATTTCAGATTCTTTATCTGAGTCTTCATTTTCAGATAGAGCTGGGAAGGCTAGAGTTTTTTTATCGATTGTTCTTCTTCCCTTTTTTCTTTCATGTGGACTTCATAGGCCATAAGATTGCCTATTAAGTCGTCCAAAGTAAGCTTAGATAAATCTTGAGCTTTTTCAATGGCTGTAGTCTTTTTCTCCCAATCAGTTGTGAGAGATCTCAAGATTTTCTTCACCTTTTCTCTCTGGGAATATGTTACACTCAGAGACTTCAGATCGTTGGTGATGTTGGTGAATCTGGTAAACATCTCTGTGATGGGTTCATCTTTGTTCATTTTGAACAACTCATATTTTCTAACAAGAGATGAGATTTTGGCTTCTTTCACTTTGTTGGTTCCTTCATGAATAACCTCCAAAGAATGCCAAATATCATATGCAGATTCACATATAGATATTCTATTGAATTCATTCTGATCAATGGCATAATATAAGGCATTCATAGCCTTAGCATTTAGGTTTGCCATTTTCTTTTCTTCATCAGACCATAAGTTATAGTCTGCAGATGGAGATGTGTATGGATGCTTAACAATTTTCCATACAGCAAAATCTATAGATTTGAGAAATATAGCCATTCTGCACTTCCAGTATCCATAGTTGGAGCCATTGAAGAAAGGAGGACGAGATGCGTGTTGACCTTCAATATCACGAGCATAAGAGGTAGATGCCATTTGCGCTGGAAGACTTGTTATGTCGAAACCAGCAAACCTGCTCTGATACCAAATGAAATTCCACTAGAGGGGGGGGGGGTGAATAGTGAAATATGATAAAGATCGAAAAAATAAAATAATCAGGCAATAAGGCACAACACATAAAACACAGATTTTATACTGGTTCGGTCAATACCCAGACCTACATCCAGTCCCCAAGCAAACCACTTGAGCTTTCCACTATAACATCCGAGTCACCGGATAAATAGTACAACACCCTCTTCCTCAGAGGTCTTCTTCTTTCAACAGAGAAGGGGCACACCCTCTTCCACAGAGGTCTTCTTCTCTCAACAGAGAAGGACAACACCCTCTTTCATAGAGGTCTACTTCTTTCAACAAAGAAGGAAAACAGTGAATAACAAAGTTACAATACTTCCTATAGAACCTTCAGAATGATATGAATGCACGAATGAAGGATTCTCAGAATGTTCTGTTTGTCACTCAGAGGATACTCTTTGTCAAAGAGCTGGACTTGACTTTTTCTCTTTTCTTTCTTTTCTTTTTCTCTTTCTTTTTCTTTTCTTTTTCTCTTTCTTTTTCAAGGCTCTCTTTTCAAATATCGAATAGGAATTTTTCTCGTTGTAAGCTCACCTGTCCATTCTATGTTGAATAGTTTATTTGAGTGTGTTTATATAGCTTTCAAAAAGTAGTCGTTACATTTTGAAATCGTAGCCTTCTTGAGATGTGAAATGGTATGTCATTTCAAAAACATCTTTAGAGAAATTCGAAAAAGTCTTTTTCCATAAAAGTAAAATATAGGGTACACTAGTCGTTGTAATTTTTTAGGTAATACATATTTTATGTAAAAAGTCTATTTCTTACAATAGTACATTGAACGTTGGATTGTGGTTTTGTCTTTATTCTAATTAATGATTTGAGGTACATAAGTACTTCTTTACTTTAAATGAGTGTAAGTACAATGAGTGCTTTGAGATATTTATTTGTACATAGTCATGTCAAGTGTTTTCTTTATGTTGTGGTTTTCAAAGTCTTCAGAGAGAATGAGGACTACAAGAAAGTCGACATTCTTGAGAAGGATATTTTAACAAGGATTTCTTACAGGAGGTATTTAATGCTATACAAAGAGAATGATGACTTCAAGTAAGTCGACATTCTATGGGTTTGTAAAAAGGTAACTAGAGTCTTTTCAAAACCTTTATTATATTTGTTTTCTTTGTGTAGCCGATTTTCATGTTTTGTCTTTTACCCATATTTGAAATCATTTCTTTAAAGAAGGTAACTAGAGTCTTTTAAAAAACATATTATATTTGTTTTTCTTTATGTAGCCGATTTTCATGTTTTGTCTTTTTCCTACATTTCTTTTCATGTTGTCTTGTATATGATGTAAGGTACAATTATTACATTTTGAAATCATGTCAAAATACCTTTTTCATAAAGGGTTGTAAGAAGGTACAATTATTAGTTTTCAAAAAGGAGCTTTTTGAAACTATCGTATACTTTTATGATATAGTTTTTATGAATGAGTATGTAATATGCAATATGCATGTTCCTGAAGGTTCTGTTACATATAACTCTAAAGAAGAAAAAAATCTTCATCTTGAGGTAGCCGATCTCTTCAGTTGATCTTTAGGAATGCATGGCTCATCAAGCTTTTTCTTCAAGGAGTATGATTGCACTAGTTGTACTTGAACAGGAAGTCTCCATCCTTTTTGGGTGAGATATCCTTGCATCAAATACTCGTTAGATTTATGGCAAAACATATTCAGTCATAATATAACATTTTTCAAGAGGACATATTATCATATCATATAAAATCAAATACGACAGTGTATCATATTATGTGACATCAAAACAGAGTTTCTCAACACCAACATCTTTGAGCGCCTACCGATATACTTCAGACTATGGCCCTTAGTACGTGGTAGGGGGGCGTTAGCCCAAATGAGTGACCCACTTGTGAGGCTCTGTCCTGAACTATGGTTCTGGAAGAGAGCCCAGCAACGTGAAGAGCGGGTAGACATAGGTGGGGTGGTTTTTGAAATATAAGCACATGCAGACAAACAAATGACTCTAAGTCCTAAAGAGATAGAATTTTGAAATTTTCGAGGAAGCAAATATTGTTTTCACACAAATCCTAGATTGAGGAGTGTTATATTTCAGACCTAAGTCTAAGTGAGCATGAATAATTCTCCTCAATTGGTCCTACCAAACCATGCCTAGTCTACATGCAGTCCATGTCAGTTGGGTTCAAGTCTAGGCTCCTAGGTTCACATGATATCAAAAAATAAAGCTGACATTTTGTAGAGCACGATTTTGACAATTTGAGCTAAGTCAAACACACAATTGATTAGGCGAAGACAGGTCCCATCACAGTCGCCAAACCTGTTATCATCACAAAATTTCCCCCCCTCTCTCTACAAGAGAGAGAAGAAACGATTCTGCGAGTCAAACTCGACCAAAGTTTTGAAAATTAGTTTTGAAAATTACTCGCCTCCGTTTTGAAAATTTGTAGGAAAATTCCGTGGAATGGGATCCGCCTGTCGGTACGAGGTTCAACCATTCCTGGTGCCTTTACCAAGGGTAATTGAACCAATGATCAAATGTGTGCTTTGACTAAGTTAAATTATCTAAATTATGCTCTATTTTTCTAGAATGCACAGAGAATCAGACATGTGCTATGGAATTTTGAAAAGATGCAAGCTTGAGAAATATGATGTTTGCCTTGGAAAATTGAGATGTGCTTGGAAAATGATTGGAAAAGTGCTTGAAAACGGAATTCTTGGGAAAATCATTGAATTTTATTGGAAATCAGAAATTTGCATTGGAAAATGATTTTTGAAATGGAAAATGGATTCTCAGAAAAAACTGGGAACTCTGAGAAAATCAATTTTTGGAATTTGGGTTTGAAATGAAAATCAATTTCTGAAGAAGATTTGAGAATTTTGAGAAACCAACTTCTGAAATAATTCAAGGAACTTTTGAAAAATCATATTTGGGATTTGAAAATGAAATTGAGAATGTGGAAATCTTGGGAAATCATGATTTGAACTTGGGAAATACTTTGAAATCTCATTTGAAAATTTAGAGTTGTGAGGAAATCAAATCTTAAGAAAGACTTGGAAATTTTTGGGAAAATTGATTTCTCTGAAATGGAATTGGAAAAAGAGTTTGAAAATAATGCAAATTGAATGAATGAATGAATTTGAAAAAGAATTCTTTGAGAAATTCGGAAAATCCTTTTGAATTTTGGAGAAACGCAGTGCATTTTTGGAGTTAGCTTAAGAGTGCATGCTGAATGTGGCTAATACGAAGATCACAAATCTTGGTTTTCTTCGTATTCTGACTATGACCATAAATACAAATCCCACCAAATTCATGAACTCCCTAAGAGCTTGTGCACGTGCCATTCGTGTCAACCATAGTGATTTTGGAAAATATGCATATGCATCATACATCAGATATTAGAAATTGCAAAAATTAAGTTATATGCTATGCAGTCCTATTCTAAGCTGAAAAGTAACTCTTATTTCAAATTATTACATCTGATATTACATTGAATTGAAATAAAAGAAAAAAATAAAAGTCTTCTTCCTGAATATTCCTGTAAAACTAGAAAAATGTTATCACAAAAATATAGGTTTATCTGAATTTTCCAAAAATATTAGAAATTATTGGATATTATTCAGATATAAACCCAAATTCATACCCCCTTTGATATAAACATGAGAAATAAACAATTTAATTCAAAAATAAACTTGGAAATTCAAAATTAGAGTAAAAATAACCAAAATACTCGCGATGACCTTGAAATCAGGGTTTTTTGAAAGAATTTTTGAAAAATTTGGAAATTTTGAAATCAAATGAAATAAAATTAAACACAAGATGATGTAATATGATGATATGCATGAAAATTTAGAGAATTAAAGATTGGAATTTTGAAATTGAGGTCAAAATAACCAAAATGCCCCTGATAACAAGACTATGGCCTTGAAACTGGGGTTTTCTGAAATAAATTTTGCAAAAATGGGAAATGTGAAATGAAAATGATATTGAGATTAACCCTAATATGATATGATACGCTTATTCACATGATAAAAACCTTAAAATGGAAAAAATATCACAAATTATCAAATTTGACTTGATTTTCGCCTGATTTTCGCTTTTGAATTTAAAAGTAAACTAACATACAAAGCAAATGGACTTGGAATTGAGCCAAATTTGTCTTGGTGAAAAATACCTAGTCTGTTCTAAAAATTCTCAAATTTTGGGAAGAGACAGAGGGAAGAGTTAGGAACAACTTCTATGTTGGAAGTTTTGACAGACAGCCTATGGGATGAACATACACATTAGGTTAGGGTCGGTCTAGACATTGACAAGGAAAAAGTGAGATTTTCTCAGGGGTCTGAGAAAATCAATTTTTAGTAGAGATCAAAACTACGTAGAAAAATCTAGAAAAGTATTAAAAAATAATAGACTCTAACATGGACTCACTGTATTTTTTTGAGGGAATTTTGGATCATCCATCTAGGAGATCTCGGAGGTTTTTGTCTGCTAAAGCAAAAATTGGAATTTCTGGAAATGTGAAATCCCAGTTTGGTATCTGATTTGTTTGAGAGGGTTTTGAAACCCAAATGGACTTAGATTTTTGGCAGAATATCACATACAAGCAGAGGGGTCACAAAATAAAATTTATGGGATTTTTGACCGAGAATGCATGCATAAAATAATGACTAGATTCTACATTAAAATGAAAATCCATGGAATATTGGTAAAGCCATGTAAAATGAGTAAAATGCATGATAAAACTAATTGAAATACATATTTTTAATTATGAAATGACATGAAACATAAAACTAAAATAAAAATCAATAGAGGCATGCTTCAACTTTGATGTTGGTTGTTGATGGTAGAGGATCCTCTCCTCCATGGCCTTAATTGGAGTAATCTCGTTGTAAATCCATACAACATGGATTTCCAGTCATGTAAATCCAGTTTTAAATTGGATTTACATGGTGGCTTCATAGGAATAAGAAGAAACAAGATAAGATAATGCGAAAAGAGATTTACCTTGGAGGATTTGGCTGCGGATAATGGAGCAGTGGCGACAATGGAAGGAGGACGATGGTGGTTGGGATCGATGAAGCACTTCAAGGCTGTAATGAGTTGCTTCAAGTAAGGGCAGCGACGACTGCTATTAAGGATGTTGAAGAGAGGGCTGCAACTGGTGCTTGAAGGTAGCAAGCTGAAGCAATGGAGGTTGGAGGTTGGTGGAAGGGCGGCTGCCTTGGAGGTGCTGTGAAGCTGGTGGCTGAACCGTGGTGCGAGCGATGGCTACAAGGTTGGAGGTGGCTGGGACGTCCCTTGGAGGTTGAAGGAATCAAGCTGGAGATGCTTCAAGGTTTAACTGGAGAGAGAGAGAGAGAGAGAGAGAGAGAGAGAGAGAGAGAGAGAGAGAGAGAGAGAGAGAGCATTCAACACATGTGCCCCTTTTTGTGTAATGACTTAGGGTCCAATAAAAATCAAAACCTTAAGTTTTTAATGAGAGATGAGCTTAATGAGAGAGGTCCATCCGTGCTTTTCTTTTGGTATAGAAAAGGGGAAAGAAAGGAGAAGGAAAGGAGGGAAAGAAAGCAGGAAAGAAAAGAAAGAAGAAGAAAGGAAAGAAAGAAGAAAAGGGAAAATGAAAGAAAGAAGGAAAGGAAAAGGGGAGGGAAAAGGAAGGGGGAAAGCAAACCAAAAAATCTGGATTTTTTTTTATTTTTTTTCTTTTCTATTTTTTTTTCTATTTTTTTTACATGTGGCGCGACCTTGGAGTGGGCCCACATGGTTTTTCAATAAGGGTTTTCAAAATGAGGCACCACATTAGAGTGGACCCGCACGATTTCTAAAAAAGAAAATGTTAAAATAAAAATAAAAAACTTTTGTGTGACACCACTTAGAGTGGGTCCTGCTTGTGACAAAAGCAAAAAGAGTAAAATAACTTTGTAAAATTCCTCAGAAAAACTTTTGGCTAATTTTGGCAGTTTTTGAAACGAGCTCAGAATTTGAAGTTTCATACCCTGTTGCGACGTAAATCTAGTTTAGAATTTAAAAATTTGAGTTTGAAAGAAATCCAGATTGTTTTTCTCAAGGAAATATTTCCAAATTTAAAATCCTGGGGTAAAAATGTCAATTTTGAAAACCCAGGGTTTGAAATTGATTTCTGAAAACTTTTAAAACTCAATCTGGATTGGAACTTGTAAAACTAGAGTTCTGGACTTCGAAAATGAAATGAATTGTGATGGAATGTTATGAAATGCTGAGAAATGATATGAAATTATGAGAAATGGTATGAAATGCCATGCAAAATGCTAACCTTGAATGAATAAATTTGGATATTGGACCCTGATCGACAGTTGTACCAGTTCAAAAAGTGATAATTTTGATAAAAATTACAAAATAGTTTAAGAAAATGGTTTTTGGTCTTTACCGGGCTAAAGTGACACTGAAAATTGGGGTTTAAAGTGATTTGAACTAAAATAAACTGGATTGAGCTAGGTTTTAGGGTTTCATAACTCAAATGAACTGACAAGACACTGACTCGACTGAACTCCCGGACTGAATTGTCAAGAAAAGCTGTCATTTTTAGAGAAATGGCGAGAAATGTTCACTAGAGTAAAGTGAATTACGAGCACGAGCTGGGTATGAGCTGAAACAAAGACCAGTAATACTAAGATGAACTAAAATTGAAGCTCGAACACTAGCTCAACTGACTGAACTTAGTTCAATTTCAGCTGAAAGAGCTGAAACGAGCTAGAATGGGCTCTTGGACACTTGGAAATGGTTTTGAACTCTGCAATGCTTGAACTCCTGGTGGGCTCAAGCTAGACTAAGGGGAATAGGATTGACTGTAAATGACTGACTCAGAGACAATTGGCTTGGATTTGAGTGAGAAATGAGCTCATTTTTGAAAAAATGATCCCATTTTGGCAGAAATTGCTTAGAAATGAAAATAGTTTGTTCATTATGAGCTCAGATGAGCTAGAAATGACTGCTATTCGAACTGTTCTGAACTGACCAATGAGCTTGGTTGACTCAGACTGACTGGGGACTGGGATGACTTAGGGGTAAAATGGTAGTTTTTTGATACAAACTTGGGGTTTGGCTCCTACACTGACCTAACAGGGTTGACACTACACTAGGAGGGTTGTCTGAGCATGGATGAGGAAAATTTGGGGTGTTTACACTATCCAAAATCATTAGTTGGGAGCAATTATTTTAGAGAGGGTTTAACCTAATTAAACCCTTATTACTAACCTATCTAAGCCCTAGCCAAAACCCTAAAATGCCCCAAATGTGGCGCCACCTAGAGTGGGCCCACATTGGTTTAAAAAAATCCTGATTTTAAAACCTTAAAAATCACTAGTTAAAACCAAAGTAAAGATGAATTTTTAAAATCAATTTGAAACCTACTAAGCTCCTAATCTAACTAGAATAAAGACTAACCCTAGTCTAACCCTGACTTTTGCAAATGTGGTGTCACCTCGAGTGGGCCCCATTTGGTTTTTCAAAAAGCGATTTTAAAACTTGAAAATAAGAGGTTTTCTCAAAAGACATTCAAAGTAAACTTGAAATTGAAAGTTTTGAAATGGCACAGAGTTTTGACTGGGTCAGAACTCCTCCAGATATGGCGCCAGCTGGGTGGGCCCCTGTGATCATCGCAAAATTTTTTCTCTCTTTATGGTTTTTCTCTCTTCCTTCTCTTTTCCTTTTCTAACCTCTATTTTCCTCTTTTTTAAAGGGAGAAAAATAAAAGAAAGAAAAGAAAGAGAGAAGAGAAAAGAAAGAAAGAAAGAGAGAGAAGAAGAACTCTTTTGCGCTGTCTCACTTGACCTTGATTTGAAAAGTATTTAGAAATTTAACTCGCCTCCATTTTGAAAATTTGCGAGAAAAATGGAGAGACGGGATTTGCTCGTCGGTACGAGGTTCGACCGTTCCTAGCGCCTTTACCAGGGGTAATCGAACCAAGGATCGAATCTATGCCTTTTGCTTTGCCTAAATATCATCTAAGAATTTATCCTAAAGATCTAAATGCACAAAGAATCATGCTTGTGCAATGCAAGGATGTATGCTCTTTTTGAAAGATGTTTTGAAAAATTTCCAAGTATTCTGAGATGAACTTGGTAAGGGAGTGAAGAAATAATTGAATCTAACTTAGAACTTGAGATAGATCAGAGGAGTTCTAAGTCTTCAGAGTTGGGAAAATAAATCTTGATTTTGAAGAGAAAGATTTGAAGATGAAAGATAAGAAATGAGGCTTCAAAGTCAGAAATGGATTTTGAAGTTGAATTTGAGTTCTAAACTTGGATTTAGGAAAGGAAAATGAAATGGAATTTGAATTTCAAATTTGAAATTAGGATGGATCTGAGAAATCCAAAATAGAAATGAATTTAAGAAATCCAGATGTAATCTGTAAATGGACTTTAGATATGAAATCTGGAAATGAAATAGAACTGGATTTGAAAGTTGGAATTGGGAAATGGGTTTGGATTCTGGATCCTGAAATAGGTTCTAAATCTTAGAATGGATTTAGGATCTAAAATCTAAGATCCAAAAATAGAGTTAGACTCTGGACCCTAAGATGAATTTTGGATCTGAAGTCTGAGATCCAAATTAGAGTTGGATTCTGGATCCTAAAAGGGATTTTGGATCTGAAGTCTAAGATCCAAAGTAGAACTGGATTCTGGATCCTAAAATAGAATTGGATCTGGAGCCTGAGATCCAAGGTAGAAATTGGATTCTGGATCCTAAAATGGAATTGGATCTGAAGTCTGCGATCCGATATGAATGTTGAATCCTGGATACTAAAATGGATTTGTTAAATTCAGAAGATGAATCTGTTACGACAATGAAGCCATACATGATACTTCAAGTACAAGGTTTTGATGATGAGCAAGTGGAATCAACTGCATTTCAGCTAAGGCTATGAAGAAATTGAAGAATTCGATGAAGAATCTTTGAAGACTAGTGTGCAAATGTTTAATTCATTAAAAGTCTTAGATTCTTGTAAGAGCCTTACTTAGAGTGCATATTTAGGTTGCATTTCACCTTAAAAGTCTTTAGAAAAACTTTTCTAAAAAGAACCCTCATGAAAATCTTTTTAGAAAACTCTTTTCTTAAATTTTCATGTTTATTAGTCGACCAATAGACTTACCAGTCGAGACTAATCCATTCGCGCCATATTTTCTAAAAAGTCATTTTTGTCAAATTAGTCGACCGAAGGTTTTATCAGTCGACTGGACAGAATGTCTGTTTTCTGGAAAATTAGCAGCAGTCGACTAATGGTTTTATCAGTCGACTGAACAGAACATGTGTTTTCTGAAAATTTAGCAGCAGTCGACTAATGCTTTTTATCAGTCGACCGAACAGAATGTTTGTTTTTCAGAAGATTTTAGCAGCAGTCGACTAAAAGGTTTTTCAGTCTACTGATGATATTATCAGTCGACTAACTTTTCTCAAGTCGACTAAGTTTCAAAAGTTCAGATTTTCAAACGGCTCGATTAACAGATCAGTCGACCGACGATAACTGTCAGTCTACTAATAACTAACTATTAGTCGACTAACTGATGTTTCAATCGACTAATTTTGCCGTTTTCCTGAAACTTCAAAAAGGCGTGTCTTTTCATTTTTCAAACGTTTTGATCGTTCGAAATGGACAGTTTTGATACCCTTTCATACTCTCAACGTATGAAAAACTTTAACTATAAATATGAGTGCATTTTACACTCAAAACAACAAGAATTCAATCAATTTGAATCATTTACTTATTGCTTTTCACTCTTATTCATTCAAGTATTTGTTTTCTCACTCACGTGATATTTTCACTTCAGTTTTTCACTCAAATCACTTTGAGAGATAGTGAATTTGTGAGTAGAGTATTTCAACAACCTCAAAAGCCAATTGCATCTCATTTGCATTCAAAAGGAAGGCTCATAGGTTGTTTTGTAAGTTGTTACTTATTTTCTGTAAAAAGAAGGACTCCTTGGTGTAAAGGAGTTGTTTGCTTTCAGTAGGGTTGTTACTGAAAGTGGGACCGGTTATGGTCTGTGTGATATTGTAGTTTACAAGGTTGATAGTGAAAAATCTCAAGCGGGTTTTGCTTGGGGACTGGATGTAGGTCGGGTTAGACCGAACCAGGATAAAATCTTGTGTTTCTTTGTGTGTTTGCTTTGAGATTTGCAAAATCATTAAATATTCCGCAGACAATTTTTAAAAGCACTATTCACCCCCCTCTAGTGCTCGTTGCCTCAATCCTAGTAAGAATGACAATATTCTTGCAATCTATGGATCTCGATATCTGGAGAGTTGTTTCAGAAAAGTACCAAACTCCATCAACTGATTTCAGCCAATGGACCGATGATGAAAAGAAGACTGCTTCACTGAATGCCAAAGCCATGAATGCATTATATTGTGGCGTTGACAAGGTAGAATTGAATCTCATCTCTCAATGCTCTACAGCAAATGAAATTTGGCATACTCTTCTAGTAACTCATGAAGGTACGTCAAAGGTAAAGGAATCTAAAATTGCTTCTTTAGTTCATAAATTTGAATTGTTCAAAATGAATCTATATCGGACATGGTAACTAGAATGACCGATATAACTAACACTTTGAAATCCCTTAGAAAAGAATATTCACAAGTGGATTCAGTCAGAAAGATTCTAAGGTGTTTAACTCCTGAATGGGAGAGAAAAACCACTGCTATTGAAGAAGCAAATGATCTCAATACTCTCACTCTTGAAGACTTAGTTGATAACCTAATGGCATATGAGGTCCAACTTCAAGACAGACAAGAAGAAGAGCCTAAGAAGAAATCTCTTGCTTTTAAGGCTATTTCTGACTCAGAAAATTCAGAAGAAGATGAAGATGAAGATATTACCCTCATAACAAGGCAATTCAGAAGATTCATCAAAAAGGGAAGATTTCAAAGAAAGGCAAAGAAAGCAGATTCTTCCATTCCCAATGAAGTAAAGTGCTTTAACTGCAAAAAGGCAGGACATATCAAGAAAGATTTCCTCTTCTCAAATTCAAGCCCAAGGACCAATTCCAGAAGAAAAAGGCATTTCAAGCATGTTGGGATGATAGTGACTCATCTTCCAATGAAGAATCAAATGAAGAAGTCGCCAACATGTGTTTTGTAGCACAAGAAGATTCGGTAAGTCAATTTGACTATGATGAGTTATTTGAAGCATTTAATGATTTATATGCTAAATTTAAGAGTCTTAGTTCTAAAAATAAAGAGTTAAAAACTGAAAATTTAACTCTTGACTCTCAAAATAAAGTGTTACTTCAAGAAATAGAAGATCTCAAGAAGGAAAATTCTTGCCAAGCACTTGAGATAAAAGAAATTGAAGTTAGAACCAATCTCTTACAAAAAGAAATATCTAGTCTTAAAGAAAAGTCAAATGATCTTCTTTCTATAGTGACCAAATTCACAAATGGTCAAGAGAATCTAGAAAAACTTCTTGGTTCTCAAAGATGCTCGGTTAATAAAACCGGATTGGGATATAGCTTCTTTGATACTCAAAATTGACCAAACTATGTGGTGAAAAATCAAAGACATTATTCTCAACCTTTTGTTCATAAAACTAAACTTTCTAGTTCTAATAGAAATGCATCTAGATATGATTATTCTAGACATGTTTATTCTAAATCCTTTTATAGAAAGAATATTTATTATCAAAGGAAACCAAAATCCAAATGGATATGGGTTCCTAAGACTAACTCTGATGGACCCGAAAATAGAAAAGGGTCAAATGCTCTGTCTTCTGATTTTGTTGTAGGTACACAACATAAGGAGCAAATGGATATTGGACAGCGGCTGTTCCAAACATATGACTGGAAGGCCGGAGTTATTTTCCACCCTCCAAAATAAGGATGGAGGAACCGTCACCTTTGGTGACAATAACAAGGGAAAAGTGATAGGTATTGGTATTATTGGTAATCCAAAATTTTCCTTGATAGAAAATGTTCTTTTAGTAGATGGTTTAATGCATAATTTAATATCTATCAGTCAATTATGTGATAAAGGTTTTCATGTTTCTTTTGAAAATGATTTATGCTTAATTTCTGATTTTCAATCTAAAAAGATCATTTTTAAAGGTAAAAGAAGAAACAATGTGTATGAACTATATCTAGATGAATTACCCACTTTTAATGAAAAATGTCTTATTGTTTCAAATGAAATTCAATGGTTATGGCACAAGAGACTTGGACATGTTAATTTTAAAATTATTTCCAAGTTATCCAAGAATGATCTTGTAAGAGGTCTATCTAGAATACCATATAAAAAGGATCACTTATGTGATACTTGTCAAAGGGGTAAACAAATCAAGAGTTCTTTTAAAGCAAAAGATATAGTTTCAACAAAACGTCCTCTTAAACTTTTACATTTAGATCTATTTGGACCATCTAGAATTCAAAGTTTGAATGGTAGCAAGTATGCTTTTGTTATAGTAGATGATTATTCTCGGTTTACATGGGTGATTTTTCTAGAAAGCAAAAATGATGCTTTTTCAGAATTTTCTAAACTTTGTAGAAGAATTACAAATGAAAAATCTACATTTATTATTAAAATTCGTAGTGATCATGGTGGTGAATTTGAAAATGAATCTTTTCTAAAGTTTTGTGATTTACATGGTATATCTCACAACTTTGCTTTTCCTAGAGCGGCTCCACAAAATAGAGTTGTTGAAAGAAAGAATAGAACTTTGCAAGAATGTGCTAGAACCATGCTTCAAGATAAAAGTTTACCAAAATACTTTTGGGCTGAAGCAATTAATACAACATGTTATGTCTTAAATCGTGTTCTTATTCAACCAATTTTACACAAAACATGTTTTGAATTGTATTATGATCGTATACCAAAGATCTCATATTTCAAAATTTTTGGTAGTAAATGTTTCTTGTTAAATACCAAAGATAATCTTGATAAGTTTGATTCAAAATCAAATGAATCAATATTTCTTGGATATTCTTCTAGAAGTAAAGCATATCGTATTTTCAATAAAAGAACATCTAGTATTGAAGAATCTTTACATGTTGCATTTGATGAGAATTGTGAGCAGGTTATACCTCTAAGCGAAGGAGAAGAAGTAATACTTCAAGAAGAACCCTTGATAGAGAGTACTTCTCAAGAAAATATTCCTCTTCAACCTGTTTGGAAAGAAGTTCCTAATCATCCACATGAACAAGTTATTGATGAAATAAAGAGTGGTGTCCAAACTAGAAGGTAGTTAGAAAAATATATTGCAAATGTTGCTTTCATATCTAAATTAGAACCAAAGAATATCAATGAGGCTTGTGTTGATGAATTTTGGCTTTTGGCCATGTCTGAAGAACTTAACCAATTTACTATGAATGATGTTTGGGATCTAGTTGATAGGGCAAAGGATCATCCGGTAATTGGAACAAGATGGGTCTTCCGAAATAAGCTGGATGAAAATGGTGAAGTCATTCGTAACAAAGCAAGGCTAGTGGCACAAGATTATAATCAAGAAGAAGGCATAGATTTTGATGAAACCTATGCACCAGTGGCTCGATTAGAGTCAATTCGAATGATGCTTGCTTTTGCTAGTTACATGAACTTCAAGTTATATCAAATTGATGTTAAGAGTGCATTCTTAAATGGACACATCAATGAAGAAGTTTATGTAGAGCAACCTCCAGGCTTTGAAAATGAGAAATATCCAGAAAAAGTCTACAAATTGAAAAGAGCTTTGTATGGACTCAAACAAGCACCAAGAGCGTGGTATAAAAGACTACGAAATTTTCTAGAACAATCTAGTTTTTCCATTGGTCGGGTAGACTCCACTTTATTTATTAAAAATCTTAATTCAGATATTCTTATTGTACAAATTTATGTTGATGACATAATATTTGGTTCTACTAATGATTCTCTTTGTAAAGAATTTGCTAAAGGTATGCAGGAAGTGTTTGAAATGAGCTTGATGGGCGAATTAAACTACTTCCTTGGACTTCAAATAAAGCAAACTGAAGAAGGAATCTTCATCAATCAGGCTAAGTATACAAAAGAACTTCTCAAGAGATTTGGGATGGACTCATCGAAATCAAGAAGGAATCGTATGAGTACAACTACTTCTCTTGATAAAGATGAAAATGGTAAAAGTGTAGATACTAAGCTCTACAGAGGTATGATCGGATCTCTATTATACTTAACTGCTAGTCGACCTGATATTATGTTTAGTGTTTGTATGTGTGCAAGATTTCAAGCTAATCCAAAGAAATCTCATTTAACTGCAGTAAAACAAATTCTTCGTTATTTGAAAGATACTTCAGATTTCAGTTTGTTTTACCTAAAATCATCTTCCTTTGATTTGGTTTCATATAGTGATGCAGATTTTGCAGGAAGTAAATCTGATCGCAAGAGTACTAGTGGAACTTGTCATTTCTTAGGAAATTCCTTAGTCTCTTGGTTTAGCAAAAAGCAAAATTCATTATCACTTTCAACAACTGAAGCAGAATATATAGCGGCTAGTTTAGCATGTTCACAAGTACTTTGGATGAAACAAACCTCAAAAGATTTCGGTTTGAATTACTCCACAATAACTATTTATTGTGATAACACTAGTGCTATAAATCTTTCGAAAAATCTTATTCAGCACTCAAGAACTAAGCATATTGAAGTTAGACATCATTTTTTAAGAGATCATGTGTTAAAAGGAGATATTTCGTTAAATTTTATTTCCACTAAAGAACAACATGCCGATATCTTCACTAAACCTCTTAAAAATGAAGATTTTATGAGAATTAGGAGAGAACTAGGTATTTGCTCGTTTTTGGATTTATAAAAATGCTGATTTTTGAACAAAATCTCAAAATTGCACTATATTAGTCGATCGATAAAATTCTAGTCGACTGGTGTTTTAAATTTTGGAATGTATCACACCATATTAGTCGACCGATATATTTCTAGTCGACTGTTGATATTTTTAGAATGAGTCGCACATTCTTAGTCGACCGATAAAGATTTAGTCGACTAAAATTTTTAAAAATTTTAAATGAAGGGACCCGATACCCCTTGGATTTTTTAAAAACACCCGTTCTTTTTAAAATAAGCATCGTTTCACTTCGTTTTCGTATCTTTTCATTTTTCTTAAAAACAAAATCCTTAAAAACGAAAACCCCTTTTGGTCTCTTTCCTCTCTCTCTTCCGAAAAACCCTCGGAGTCCCGTTCGATCCCATCTTCGCCGGGATTTTTCTTGCCGTGACAAGGAGACGCCGGAGTCTTCTGGTTTTGATCTTGAAACGCCAGAATCCTCCTGCAGTAACTGGCGCATCTTCAAAACACGCCGGAACCCTCTTGTGTGACAGTGCATTGCCGGAATCCCCTTGTGGCCGACTTCTCACTCGCCGTCAGCCATTGTATCCTCCTCTGGTTCTGTTTCACATCGCCGGACAGCGTTCTACTTCTGCCGGAAATCATTTGGAAGCCGTCATTGTTTTTGGTAACTCTATTTTTTTTAACCATGCCTCGTACGAAGTCTGCATCTGCAAAAGGTTTAGGTTCTCCTCCTCCTACACCTTCTTCAAGACATGGTTTTTCACTAAGATTACTTCGCAATCCTCTTCTCTATGATACTTTTGGATCAATTTCTGCACAACCTATTTTACCAGGACGAAATGTTCTATTTCACTTATTTTCTCGTTACAATATAAGAGAATTATTTCCTGGAATTTCACATCTTTTTGATGCTTGTGCAGATACCCTTCACTATCCGTTTCTTATTCACTTGTTTTACACGAATTTACAAATGGATCATGAAACTGGAGTTTTGTCCTCTCTTGTTCGTGATGTTGAAATCGAGTTTGATTCGAAATTACTTGGAGAAATTCTTGAAATTCCACCTTCAGACACTCTTTTCAACACTATTAAATTAAATGATGAAAGAGTTTTTGAACAAATTCTTCTTCCAGGAGCACCTCACTGCCCTCCTTTCAAAAATACTAATCTTCAAACTCGTGCACGCATTGCTGGACGAATCCTTGCCCACAATGTTCTACCCAAAACTGGCTCTTTTGATTATTATTCCACAGATCTATCTACGGCTCTTTATGTTTTATTTGGAAATATTTTTGTCAACTGGGCCAATGTGTAATTTACAAATTTGTGGAAACAAAAATCATTTCTTCCTTATGGTTGTCTTTCAACCCGTATTTTTAGACATTTCAAAGTTCCTTTAACAAATGAAAAATACATTGAGCAAAAAGAGTTCTTTGATCAAACAATTTTTAAAAGAATGAAAATTAAATATCTGCCTCCTTTAAATGTTGATCAAACTGAACCATCTGATCCTAATGAACCACAATTTTTGAACCTTCACCTTCTGCGACACCTTCATCTCATGCAAAAAGAAAGAAATTTTCGACAAGTCAAGACCATGATGAAGTTATGCAGAGACTGGAAGCTTTAGAGCTGCATCAACATACTTTTCGTGAAGATGTGACTCAACAACTATCTTCGATTTAGAAAGAGATTACTTCAATCAAGGATTTGCTCAACTCACTTTTCTAATCTTTGTTGTCTGAACTTTCATACTTTATGGGTTGTAAGATTTTAAACTTGTATCTCTATTTTGCTTATGCTATTTCTGCCCTTACTCTTTTTGATTCTGACAAAGGGGGAGAAAAAGATGATAGCAATTACATTGAAATTGCAAGAGATCTTGCATGAGAAACGCAAAATTAAGAGAAAAAGAAAGCTTTGAATGAATGTATTTCTAAATGCATGAAGAAATGATGAATGGAAATGCAAACCAATAAATATGTGATATATGTGCTTTAAATGTGCTAACTTTTAATGTTTTGCAGCATATTGATAGGGGGAGTAAAATCTCCATCTATGCATCTAAATGCTTCATCTTTGATTAAGTTTGTCATCATCAAAAATGGGGAGATTGTTACGACAATGAAGCCATACATGATACTTCAAGTACAAGGTTTTGATGATGAGCAAGTGGAATCAACTGCATTTCAGCTAAGGCTATGAAGAAATTGAAGAATTCGATGAAGAATCTTTGAAGACTAGTGTGCAAATGTTTAATTCATTAAAAGTCTTAGATTCTTGTAAGAGCCTTACTTAGAGTGCATATTTAGGTTGCATTTCACCTTAAAAGTCTTTAGAAAAACTTTTCTAAAAAGAACCCTCATGAAAATCTTTTTAGAAAACTCTTTTCTTAAATTTTCATGTTTATTAGTCGACTAATAGACTTACCAGTCGACTAATCCTTTCGCGCCATATTTTCTAAAAAGTCATTTTTGTCAAATTAGTCGACCGAAGGTTTTATCAATCGACTGGACAGAATGTCTGTTTTCTGGAAAATTAGCAGTAGTCGACTAATGGTTTTATCAGTCGACTGAACAGAACATGTGTTTTCTGAAAATTTAGCAGCAGTCGACTAATGCTTTTTATCAGTCGACCGAACAGAATGTTTGTTTTTCAGAAGATTTTAGCAGCAGTCGACTAAAAGGTTTTTCAGTCTACCGATGATATTATCAGTCGACTAACTTTTCTCAAGTCGACTAAGTTTCAAAAGTTCAGATTTTCAAATGGCTCGATTAACAGATCAGTCGACCGACGATAACTTTCAGTCTACTAATAACTAACTATTAGTCGACTAACTGATGTTTCAGTCGACTAATTTTGCCGTTTTCCTGAAACTTCAAAAAGGCGTGTCTTTTCATTTTTCAAACGTTTTGATCGTTCGAAATGGACAGTTTTGATACCCTTTCATACTCTCAACGTATGGAAAACTTTAACTATAAATATGAGTGCATTTTACACTCAAAACAACAAGAATTCAATCAATTTGAATCATTTACTTATTGCTTTTCACTCCTATTCATTCAAGTATTTGTTTTCTCACTCACGTGATATTTTCACTTCAGTTTTTCACTCAAATCACTTTGAGAGATAGTGAATTTGTGAGTAGAGTATTTCAACAACCTCAAAAGCCAATTGCATCTCATTTGCATTCAAAAGGAAGGCTCATAGGTTGTTTTGTAAGTTGTTACTTATTTTCTGTAAAAAGAAGGACTCCTTGGTGTAAAGGAGTTGTTTGCTTTCAGTAGGGTTGTTACTGAAAGTGGGACCGGTTATGGTCTGTGTGATATTGTAGTTTACAAGGTTGATAGTGAAAAATCTCAAGCGGGTTTTGCTTGGGGACTGGATGTAGGTCGGGTTAGACCGAACCAGGATAAAATCTTGTGTTTCTTTGTGTGTTTGCTTTGAGATTTGCAAAATCATTAAATATTCCGCAGACAATTTTTAAAAGCACTATTCACCCCCCCTCTAGTGCTCGTTGCCTCGATCCTAGTGCACATTCAGAATCAAGAACTTCCAAGTTTGAATTGAAATTGAAATTGAAAAATGAGATTTAGAATTTGAATCTTGAATATACAAATGAATTTCAAAGTCAAATTGGACTTGAATCTGGAGCTTGAATTCGGATTTTAGAAAATGAATCAAGAATCTCAAAGTTAGATTGAACTTTTGAGTTTGTTTGGAGTTTTGAATGAATTTGGAATTTCAAAGTCAAATTTGAATTTTGAAATCTGATTTGAATTTGAATATAAAATGAATTTGAAATCTCAAAGTTAAATTGAACTTTGAGATTGAAAATGAAATAGAATTTTGAAAAATGAAAGGATGAATTGGATTTGATAAGGATTGAAGATAGATTGAGGAAGATATTTACATTACTTGGAGTTTTGAAAAAGGGAATTTTGAAAATATGATGCAATTCTATCCTAAATGATGAATGAATTTAAAGAATTTTGAAATTGGATTTTGAAAATCATATTTCATTCTTTACATGAATTGAAATAAGATTGAAAATATAATACATCCTTGACTATAGTCATTGAATGTATTATATAATGATCTATATTTAAATTCAGGTGAAGAATAAAACATATTTTTGTGTTTTTACAGAGTTTAAAATGAAATTAACTCTCAATATACCCTGACTATGGCCATTAGTATATATTTTGAGCCAATTTTAAGTTAAACTCTAATAAAAGAAGGAAATTTTTGAAAATATGATGATTTTTGAAGAGGACCCAGTGTGGATCCAATGTTATTTTATAAAAGATAAAAATCCTAAGTTTTGTTTACATCCTGACTATGGCCATTGATGTAAATCATCAACTTAGGATTAATTTACCTCTTACGAAATGGTGCACGTGCCATTTGTGTTCCCATTCGTGATTTTTAGAAAAATAAAGGAGAAAATATGAGAAGTAATTCATGATATTTACAATGCTCATTCATTCTACCTAAAACAGAAAATATAAATTTTCTTTAGGATCTAGCTATTACAATACATGAAATCAAATTTACAACTCCGATAATGTTCTTTTCCACATATTCCCCTGCAAAATACTTGGTTAGTATTAAGAATAGAAAAAAACATTACATATATCACATGGAATTCAAAAGATGCCAAAGGTAAGAGAAAATGCTCATATGTCAGAACATACCTGATAAAGAGATAAAAAACAACACACATACCTATATACATACCTATACGCACACGGATGCCTATATATACATATGTGAGTATATATATATATATGTATATACATATATTATATACATATATTCAATATTGGTGGATAAGAGTGATGGTGGTACTCCATGCATCGTTTAATAGAGGATATACAACATTACAAAGTTGATTAACCAGCTAATCTTTTTGCAGGAATAATCTCTCAAAGTGATCATGCATTGTTTAATAAATTAGCTTCATATGGCACCCCAAGGTATCTTGATAGTGAAATAACAGGTCACGGCGACCTCAACTGGCCCATCAAGGTATTCCCATTCGAGGCCTCAGGTGGACCCAATAGGCTATATTGTGGTGATTTTCTGTGGCACATCCTAATTTTGAAAGGAAAGCAGGCGATAATGTATTCGTGTACAGCCTGAATGTTTGGTGGATGCAGTTGTACCTTTACAATGAAGACGAGCTGAATATACCTATTGTAGCTATGTGCTCAATGAAAACTCGTTTTTATGGATGTATACTTAGCACACATATATGCAGGGTGCCCCTGTACACAGTGGATATGCCAGTGTGCAGATGCAAGGTATATGTGCCATATTCTTACAGGTGCTATGTATGGGAGGTGCACACAAGGTTGTGCACAGGTGAATATATGGATGGATACTTGCTGGCGATTCAGCAAAGTCCAAATTTGTTGCTTCTGGAAATAGTGACAGGGATTTGTATCCCACATATTCACAGTGGCAGGCCATGAACATGATTAGGACCTAATTATTCGAAATGGCTTTAAACAATGGATCATTATAACACCTCCTAACTCCTTATGCATTCTCAGAATCTGATGATGCAAAACCATGCCTTAGTCATGAAAGAAATGTGTGAACACCCCAAATTTTTCAAATTCTTTTAAATATTCTCTTCTTGCCCCTAAATCCATCTTTGAGCAAATGAGTCATTTCAAATCTAAATTCCAGTTCATTTCTCAAATTTTACTAAATCTAAATTCATTTCATACGTTTAAATTGATTTTGGATCTGGGTCCATTGTCCAGATCCAAATCTGAATCTCCTTGTTCAAATTTTAAATTAAAATTATAGAAAATACCAAAAATAGCCTTTAAATAGCTCGGACAGTCCATTCGACATCCGTTTGGATCCATCACATTGTATTTCTCAATTTGAGGTTTAAAACTCGAATATTTTCTCAAAACTTGGGTCCAAACCCATTTTCTGAAGAAATTTCCTCAAAATAGCCTTAGAAACCTTCTCTTGTAAATATTTCTCCAAAAATACAAAAAAATTAGTTTAAATCTTTGTTTTTCCGTGAATTTTAGGATTTTATTCCAAAAATATAAAAAAAAAAATCAGAAAATGCCCGGAAAAAGAACAAAAAAATCAAATAATAAAAGAAAATTACAAAAAAAATGGTTTTAAAACCCCGTTTTGAGAAAAGAACTTTTTAAAGAGGTCTCTTTTTGGAAAACTTTGGAAAATCCCTCCGTAACAAAAACCCTCATCTCTCGCCTGTTCCCCTTTTCTTTTACTCTCCAGAACTCTCTCCTCTACCGCCCATCACCGAACCCTCTGATCGCCATTCCCTTTCTAAACCCTTGATCCCCAACGATCTCGGGAAGCTTCCATGGCCAACAGCTCGCCTCCATCATCCGCCCGAACCCTCCATGGCCATGCCCCAAACCGTTCATCTTCAACCACTTTTTCTCTCGAATCATCTTCTCAATTTTTAAAAGGGGCATGAAAGGTCTTCTTCAGGACCGCTTCTTCACCTCCTCACTTCTCCATTACGATCCGTTTTCACCTCCCCATTGCCCTCCTCTTCATGCATCGATCGCGTTTCACCCCAGCATCCCCTCTTCTCTTCACGATTCCGTCTTTTCCCCTTATTGCTTCCTCTCCTGGTCTTATCCATCGGCTAAGGTAAGCCGACCCTACTGCAGAAGCATCATTGAGGTAAGCCTTTCCCCTCCTTTTCTGTTTTTTCTGTGAAATTTTTCCTTCTTCACGTAGTTCATTCGTTTTAAATTTTACTCCTCTTCAGTTGCTTTTGATCTTCCTTTTTTTTTATTTCTGTTTAAATCGCACGGTTAGAGCACCATGGTGGTGTTGGTTTTGCATATAGCAAACATCGACCCATCTGTATGCAAAATTAACGGAATCTCTGATTCCCACATCTCCTTCTCCTTTTGTTTTTTTTTTTTATTTTCAGAGTTCCATTAATCTTCACATGATTTGAGTTATTTATATCCTGTTTTTATTTTTTATTGCCTCGTATGATCCCTCACTTACACTAGGTATTTCTTTTGATGATTATCTTGACCTGTATCGGGTGGCCTTCACTTTTTGGACCTGTAATTTTCTTTAATTTCCATTTGCTGAATCTTGGTAAACCACAATAGCTCGGATGGCATTTTTCGCCCCTCATTACCATAGGTAAGATCGGCCTGTATATGTTCCGATATTTTATTCTCCTGTTTTTTTTCCTTTGTTTGTCTGCCATTCTGATTCAATGTTTTCATTTTATCATATGCTTCACATTTTCTTTTATTTTTCAATGATCGATGAACACTATTGACCTGCTCTGCATCGATATCCATGGTGCAGCATACCCATTTTTTCTGATTTTTATATTTTGATATAATACTACTGATAATAATTTATCTCTGGCTCTGGCTTCATTTTCTGCTCGGTGTTGTCCATTATACTGTTGGTAGTTAAATCAATATCATACTCCACTTTGGGAATTACTAAAGGACTGCTTCTGGGTGTCCTGCTGTATAATCCTTTCATTATGCTCACCCGTGATGTGGCTTTGATGCCTACAGCATATACCTGTCTGAAATACAAGGATAACTTGGGTGGGGACATTGGCCGAGGGACTTGAGAATCTATTTCTTGCTTTTGCTTTTGCAGTCATCTTGTTTTAAATAGGATCTATAGGTCGGAGAAAAGATTTAGACTGTGTAGCTGATGTCGATGCATCGATAAAGACATTTCTTGTAGATGCAGAGAAATGCCCACCTACCAGATCCATCCCAGAATGGCGATCTGTTACAGGAGTCACCTTGTGTTTAAAAATATTCTGGTGCGCGATTACTGTTGGTAGTGGAATAAAAAAAATATATATATATATAAAAATAGATAGAACCACTCCATGTTCAAAGACAGATAAGGGTTCCTCGATTATATACTGGATCATTTCAGTTTTGCTTTCTTGGAGTTTGTCCTCTCACTGTCACATGCCTGTATTACATCTAAGCATTCAGGTAATGATACATTAAATATGTCTGTGAAGAGTTTCATGGGTTCTTCCTACTAAAGTGTAAATTCTGGAATATCTATGATAGCCCCTGCTGATGGAAAGTTACCAGGTAATGATATATGTTGTCATTCCTTGGTGTTTTGCTGCTAATACCTTTGATTCTATTCCTTATACCACTGACACACCGAACGTCGAAAAAAAAAAAGGGGTAAGGATAGACAGGCAGTCCTTAAAAGGCAATTTACTTATGTATGCGGCTCGTTGATCGAAGAGTAAATCCCAGTGGCTGACAGGGTTAATTCATCAATTTGCCTATGGGCGATTGTTCATTTCGAATCAATTGTTTGCTGAAGGTGATTCATCAGGTATTTGCACCATAATAAATTGATTTGGGGTTCAAATCATTGAAGATAATTTGATATCAAGTTGAGAAATTAGTTTATCTGTATATCTCAATACTGACTTACCAGTACTTATATCTATATTTTGTGGGGTTGCACAGGCACAACATCGTGGCATTTCCCTCAAGCCATTACTACATTGCAGCTTTAGCATGTTGTCACCCCAACGCTGTAGCACCCCCATTCACAGCATCGGCTTTATCATACCCAGTTTGAGCTCACAGCCCAGAAGGGAGTAAGGATTGCATATCTGGGTCTTCTTTCATCAGCTAAGTCTCGTCTCACCTCCTTGTGTAAAACTTGAAGTTGGATTTTTTTTTTTATCAAGAAGTTAGTATCAATTGATATTGTGCTAAAATTTCTTCATGCTGGAGCTAAGTTTAAAATAAAACCCCTGTTGCTTTGCTCTATTCATCATTGATTATCTTGGATATTGCTTTTGAAATCAGCGGGGTAAGTGCAACGATTCCCTCTAACATTTTCCTTTTACAGCATAGGCGATACCCTGTTTATATTGTGAATCCTGTTTTAGCTCATATTAAACTTAGTGAAGTCTTTTAGAAATCTCACATTTTACCAATTACAAATCACATATGAAGTCACTATGTTCTGTGCACCAGCCTTTCGATGTTTGTATACTGCCAGACCCAAGGCAATAAATGTGCTTATCGTTTAAGCACATTGATCACCTCTCACAGTCATATCACCATCCGTACCTTATGCCAGACTATAAGGCGGCATCCGGGTATATCTGTTATACCACTTTATCAACCCGCCATTCACAACCAGACGGGTACAGTCTCCTTGGTCCAGAATGACCCAGTTTTGACATTTAGAATTGAAGGTTGCCCCGAGATATGAATACATGCAGATTAGAATCAGATAGGCTTCCTAGGTTGCCTAGAGTTCTACGGTGTTTTGAAATCTGTCATAATGGCACAAGGGGAGAGGAAATTAACCCCAGACATGGTCAAGATAGCTCTCTTTGGCCCAGTTGCAGCTAGGGTCCATGCCAATATATATTATCCCCAGCACATTGTCCTTTCCATCTAACCTGTGTTATATCCCATATTTATCAATGTGCAACAGCACACTGTTTCTCCATTTATTTCTATTATTGCTTCCATTAATCACTACCCCGCCCACTATACCTACTGCTTTCACAGCAACAGTACACCAGTATTCATTTATAGCTGCCTTTCAGTATATAGGTATAAAGCATTGTATATGCATACATATATGTACATGTATATATATATATACCATTTTCCATCATTTTCCATCATGTATATCTTGTCCCATGAGCATTTTACCATTAATCTCCATGTGATATGTACAATTTCTTTCTATCTTTTATATTAATCAAGTGTTCTGCAAGGAACATGCGGAAGATATCACCATTAGAAGTCGTAAATTCAATCTTGTGTTTTGTAATAGTTAGATCTTAACGAGAATTTACATTCCCAAATTCCTAGATTAGAATGAATGAGCATATGTAAATATCATAAATGGCTCATTTTCATGCTTTTTGCCTTTATTTCTCAAAATTCTCACAATGGGGAAACACGAATGGCACGTGCACCGTTTCGTAAGAGGTAATTAATCCTAAGTTGATGATTTACATCAATGGCCATAGTCAGGATGTAAACAAAACTTAGGATTTTTATCTTTTATGAAATAACATTTGGATCCACACTGGATCCCTTTCAAAAATCATCATATTTTCAAATATTTCTTCTTTTATTAGAGTTTAACTTAAAATTAGCTCAAAATATATATCAATGGCCATAGTCAGGGTATATTGAGAGTTAATTTTCATTTTTAACTCTATGAAAGCACAAAAATATGTTTTGTTCTTCATCTGAATTTAAATATAGATTATTATATAATATATTCAATGACCATAGTCAAGGATGTATTATATCTTCAATCTTATTTTAATTCATTCAAAGAATGGAATAGCTTACAAAATCCAACTTCAAAAATTTAAATTCATTCATCATATAGGATAGAATTGCATCATATTTTCAAAATTCCTTTTCCAAAAACTCCAAGTGATGTAAATATCTTCCTCAATCTATCTTCAATTCTTATAAAATCCAATTCATCCTTTCATTTTTTTAAATTCTATTTCATTTTCAATCTCAAGGTTCAAATTAACTTTGAGATTTCAAATTCATTTTATATTCAAAATTCAAATCAGATTTCAAAGTTCAAATTTGACTTTGAAATTCCAACTTCATTCAAAACTCCAATCAAACTCAAAGTTCAATTTAACTTTGAGATTCTTGATTCATTTTCTAAATTCCGAATTCAAGCTCCAAATTCAAGTCCAAATTTGATTTTGAAATTCATTTGTATATTCAAGATTCAAATTCTAAATCTCATTTTTCAAGTTCAATTCAAACTTGGAAGTTCTTGATTCATCTTCTGGATTTAACAAACTCCAAATACATTTTAGGATCCAGGATTCTACATTCATATCGGATCTCAGACTTCAGATCCAATTCCACTTTAGGATCCAGAATCCAATTTTACTTTGGATCTCAGACTTCAGATGCAATTCCACTTTAGGATCCATAATCCAATTTTACTTTGGATCTCAGACTTCAAATCCAATTCCATTTTAGGATCTAGAATCCAATTCTACTTTGGATCTCAGGCTTTAGATCCAAAATCCATCTTAGGGTCTAGAGTCCAATTCCACTTTGGATCTCAGACTTCAGATCCAATTCCACTTTTGGATCTCAGACTTCAGATCCAATTCCATCTTAGGATCCAGAACCCAATTTTTCATCGGATCTTAGATTTCAGATCTTAAATCCATTTTAAGATCCAATTCCATTCCCAATTCTAGATTTCAAAACCAATCTCATTTGAATTCCCTAAATCCATTTCTATTCTTAAATACCATTTGATTATCTCAGATCCATTTCGAATTTCAAACTTCAAAACCCAAATTCAATTCCATTTCAAGTATTCATTTCCTTTTCTAAATTCAAGTTCAAATTCAAAGTCTATCTCTAACTTTGAAACTTCATTTCCTTTCATTTTCAAAGCTTCAAGTCATTCTTTCTCATTTATTCTCCCAGCTCTGTTATACTTCAAAAACTTAGAACTTCTCTGATCCATCTCAAGCTCTAAGTTAGATTCAATCATTTCTTCATTTCTTTACCAAGTTCATCTCAGAATACTTGGAAATTTTCAAAACATTCTTTTCAAAAGGAGCATACATTCTTGCATTGAACAAGCATGATTCTCTGTGCATTTAGATCTTTAGGATAAATTCTTAGATTATATTTAGGCAAAGCAAAAGGCATAGATTCGATCCTTGGTTCGATTACCCCTGGTAAATGCGCCAGGAACGGTCGAACCTCGTACCGACGAGCGAATCCCGTCTCTCCATTTTTCCCGCAATATTTTCAAAACGGAGGCGAGTAATTTTTCTAAATATTTTCAAATCAAGGTCAAGTGAGACCGCGCAAAATAGTTTCTCTTCTCTCTTTCTTTTCTTCTCTCTCTTTCTTTTCTTTCTTTTATTCTTCTTCCTTCAAAAGGAGGAGAATAGAGGTTGGAAAAAGGAAAGAGAAGGAAGAGAGAGAAACAACGAAAGAGGAAAAATTTTGCGATGACCACAGTTTTGGCGACCGAGATGGGACAGGTCTCCATCTGGTCGAATTATGCCTTTGTTTTGCTTTTATATAATCTAAGTCTTTATTCTAACATATGTCAGCTACATTTTTCATGCAAACCTTAGGAAGCCTAGATTTTGTCCTAAGCTGACATCATTGCATATAGGATCTAAGTATGGTTTGGTAGGACCATATTGAGGAGATTATATCCATGTTCACATTAGACTTAGGTCTTAAATACAACTCTCCTCAATTTTAGGGATTGAATGCAAACAATGTATGCAAGTGTATGCTTCTTCTCATTTAAATCTATCTCTTTAGGACTTGCATTAGAGCCTTCTGATTTTATTGCTTGTTGATCATATTTTGAAAACATCCCTACCTATATTGTCCCGGTCTTCACGTTGCTGGGCTGTCTCACTGAACCATAGTTCGGGAGAGAGTCTCACAACTGGACCACTTATTTGGGTTTGCGCCCCCCTACCACGTACCTAAGGGCCATAGTCTGAGGTATATCGGTAGGTGCTCAAGGATGTTGGGGAAGCCATTACCTTAAAACCGAAGAGATATCTTATATGCCACGTACTTCGAGCTTCGGCTTGAGTATATCGGCGTACCTTGATTGGAATCAGATGATATAAATCTTAGAGTTAGGATTAAGGTCCTATCAGCCATTTCAAATATTGCATATAGAGTCAGCTTTAGGGAGTGCTATTTGTGCATCCTTGCTTGTATATCTGTCACTGTATGATATTTTATATATATCTTCCTTATATTTTCCAAAAACCTGGGTATATATTTTCAAAATTTCTCCTTTGTTTTAAAACCCAGGTGTATTTTTCTTTCTCTTTTTCTTCTTCTTCTACATTTCTTCAAAAAATTCTTCTGATCCTGCCTGCAAGTTCTTCAAATTTTAAATCCTTACCATTTATTCTCAAATTCCATTTTTCCTTTTATTTTCTTATGTTTTTTTATATATTTTCATAAAAATCTCTTTTCGTCAAGAGATATCCTTTTCAAAATGGTATTTTCTTTCATATTTTAGTTGGTTACTCTCCCTCGTGGAGTAAACAACACAATTGTCACAAATTTTGTGGCGACTCGATCCCTAGTAATGGGATACAATTGTTTAGATTTCAACCTAAACCCTCCCTCTTGTCAAAACTTCTCCAAAAAAGTTTTTTCGGTCTAAAAACCTCCTCTTTCCTCTACAGAGAGCACTGATATTCAAAAATGGTTACGACAAGAGCGGGAAAAGAAACAGATCCTCAACTCAGCGACAGTGAGGCGGAAGAGATGAGCTCTCCTAAATCAATCAGGGGACAGGGTCAGAACAAGAAAGATGACATCGAACCCGCTATGTATGACATGTTCCAAAAGATGATGGCAAGGATGATGTCGGAGCAAGCTGAAAGAGGCAGCTCCTAAAAGCAAGCTGAAGAAGAAGCCTGTGAAAAAGACAATCAGAATCATCAAAAAGAAGGTGCAGCCAGACACTACTTCGGAGGAATCAGAGTCAGTCGAGGAAGAGCAGATTGTCTACAGACAGAATCCTCCAAAGCAGTCCGTAAGAATAGCTGCAGAAGAGCCTGAATCCGTCAACAAGGCCAAGCCTGGGGCTCCAGCAGAGGACCTGATGAGCAAGCAAATAAAGGAGATGAATCGAGCTATTAAGGATATTCAAGCCAAGGGTAAGGGCAAGCAGACCTATACTGGCGAAGATTTTTACGATGGTCTAGATGGGGATGATAACCTGGAGAATCTTCCTCTCAAGTTTCTCAAATTTGATGGAACGGGCAACCCTAAAGCACATTTAGCCACATTTTATGCAGAGTGCAGCCGTTTCAGGAAAGATAACAGGGCTCTGTTCATCTGTTTTCCCCGCAGTCTGGAGGGTGTAGCAGCCAGATGGTATGCTGATCATTTGAATCCTATCGAACTACGAGAGTTCGATAAGGTAGTAAATATGTTCATTGAGCGTTTTCTATTCAACACTGAGGTTTCCCCTACGCTCAATCACCTTTACAACCTAAAGCAGAATGAGACAGAAAGAGCAGGAGAGTTCATCCACAGGTGGAGAAGTACCTGCAACAAGATGAAAGTTCCCATTCCAGAGGAGCATGCATTGCAAATAATCCTCAGCAATTTCTCTCAGCCCCTGAGAAGCCTCATTGCCACTTCTCCAGCAAAATCCTTTATCAAGTTGATTGAACGAGCCGAATGGCTCGAGGCAGGAATAGAAAGTGGGCTTTACGAGGGCATGCCTCTGACAAAAAATATCCAAGATCAGAAAAAGAAGGCGCAGTTCACTCATGCAGCTGATACCTCTAGCAATAATCTTGATAACAGCAGAAGAAACAGAAATGACAGCAAGAATGGTCAGAACCACGGTGCAGCTCAAAGGGAGAAGTCTTCCAAGCAGAATAACAAGCTGTCTCAGTCTAGCTTTCCGCAGAAAGAAAAGATAAAGCGCGAAGGTTGGAGTAATGATCGTGAGTTCACTCCTCTGAAGCAAACGCTTGAAGAAGCCCTCGAATTCATGCTGGTCAAGGGATTGGTTAAACTCCCAAAAGTCGCGGATCCTCCCACGGTCATGGGAAGGTTCACAAATCAGTTTTGCAAGTTCCATCGAGCAGTGAGGCATGACACCGATCACTGCTTCATCTTCAAAAATATTGTTCAGGATTGCGTCGACAAGAGTCTCTTTGTTGAAGACGAAGAGGAAGATGACCTAGCCGTCATGACCAAGTCTCTCCCCGGCTACTCAGAAGACTGAAGATGTCAGAGTTCTCCTCTTTTCTCCCCTTTTGCCAAGTCACCTTGTAGGGGGGCAATCAGTCCAGTCCTTTTGTGACCTTTTGGTCAAAGTGTTTGTAAATATTTTAGTTCTTTGTTATCAGTTTTGCTCGTCAATGAAATGTCAATTTTCCTTTATATCTCTAAATATCCCAATACTTTCTTCCTCTACCACATAGGGGCATTCGTTTTTTTTAAAAATCTATATTTCAAAAATCTCTTCATCGGCTTCTCTTAAAACTGCATTTAAATTCCTGTTTTTTTCAGAATGCGGGACTAATCCTGACATCATTCATGAGAGAAATGATATTACCTATGAGGGCCTTTTTTTCAAAAACCATGAAATTTCAAACAGTCTTCGTTATGACCAAAGAGTTCAAATATTCTTTGGTCTAACCTTTGTCAAAAATCAAACCCTCGTGTTGATCATGTTTTCAAAAATAGGTTTCGAACCATCGCATTGAAAAATCAACCCTCGTGTTGATCATGTTTTCCAAAATAGGTTTTTGAAACCATTGCATTGAAGGATCAACCCTTGTGTTGGTCTTATCTTCCAAAAATAGATCTCAAATCTTGTGTTGATCATATTTTCGAAAAGTGGTTTTTCAAAACGTTATATTCAAAGATCAATCCTGACGTTGGTCTCATCTTCCAAAAATTGATTTTAAATCATTATAGTCAAGGATCAACCCCAGTTGGTCTTGTCTTCCAAGTTTGGTTTTCAAACTATCATATTCAAAAGATCGATCCTTGCATTGGTCTTATCTTCCAAAAATGGGTTTTAAATCATTATATTCAAAGATCAACCCCTGTGTTGGTCTTATCTTCCAAAGTTGATTTTTTTTATCTTCCAAGATCAACCCTTGTATTAATCTTATTATCAGTCTCGAACTATTGTTTTTGAAATCAGATCTATTGTTGATCTTCTTCTTCAAAAATAGGTTCTCCAAACCATTGCCTTCAAAATTTGACCCTCATGATGATCTCTCATGTTTGATTTAAAGGATCAGATCTCGCGCTGATCATTCTTCTTGTGGTGGATTTTCTTCCCCCAAAATGATTTCTCATTTATCTTTTAAATAAACATTTTCCTTCCAAAGATCCCATATGCAGGCAGGATCAAAAAAACTCTTTTTTCCTCTTAAATCTTATAATTTCTCAGTTAAATTTTATATTTTTTTCAGTTTCATTCATTTTATTCATATTTTATCAAGTTTACATCAATTTTATCAAGTTTATCAATATTTTCTCAAATTCCATTAAATTTTATCAATCTTTCTACCCTTTCAGGTTAAGGGATAAACCTGATGCCTCTTTCCCATGAGGTATTTCCTTTATTCTTATTTCCCCCCTCAGGTTAAGGGATAAACCTGACCCTCGTTGTCTGAGGTGTTCCCATTCAGGATAAGGGATAATCCTGAGACCCCTCATAGGAGCAACAATGCTACCTGTGAGAATTCTTTTCCAAAATAAATTTTCAAAATTTCTTTCCTTTCTTCTTCTTCATTTTTATAAATTTTATTCTTCTCCCCTTTCAGGTTAAGGGGTAAACCTGAATTATTCCTTTCTAAATTCTCATCTAATGTCTATTCCATTTCCCCTTCAGGATGAGGGAAAATCCTGAAAACGCTGACAATCATTCTTGCTCAAATCTCAAGTATCTTAAAGAATGTCGGTGTCCCCTTTCTCTTCAAATCTCCATCAGAAAACCCAGTACTTACATTGGGGCATTTTTTTTGAAAAAATTCAATACTCATACAGGTAAGCCTAGCACTCGTGCTAGTGTTTGGATGACCGATCAGTTAGCCCTCAGGTCACAATCTTTCCTCAATTTTCCTCAAATTCTGTCAATCTTCCATCAATTTCTATCCGATTCTCCTTTGAGATTCGAGTTTCGGTTCAAACTTCCTACTTTTTCCTCAAGATCCGAGCCTTGACTCGAACTCTCCAACTCTTTTTCAAAGATTTGGGTTTTAACTTGAGTCTTCTTTTCCTTCGAGATCTAAAACTTTCAAGTTTCCCTTTGAGATTCGAGCCTTGACTCGAAATTTCCGGTTTTCCTTTGAAAAATTGAGTTTTGAGTCTTCTTTCCTTCAATTAATAAAACTTTCAAGTTTTCCTTTCAGATTCGAGCCTTGACTCAAATTTTCCAGCTTTCCTTTGAAGATTTGGGTCTTAGCTCGAGTCTTCTTTCCTTCAAAAAAATCTAAACTTCCAAGTTTTCCTTCAAGATTCGAGCTCTGACTCGAATTTTCCTGTTTTCCTTCAAAAATTTGGGGTTTATCTCGAGTTTTCTTGCCTTCAATAAATAAACCTTCAAAGTTTTGATTCGAGCCCTGACTCGAATTTTTCCTGCTTTCCTTCGAAAATTTGAGTTTTTGTCTCAAGTTTTCTTGCCTTCAATAAATGAACTGTCAAGTTTTCCTTTGAGATTCTTGCCCTGACTCGAACCTTCCTGCTTTCCTTCGAAGATTTGAGTTTTATCTAGAGTTTTCTTGTCTTCAATAAATGAATTTTCAAGCTTTCCCTTGAGATTCGAGCCCCGACTCGAACCTTCCAGTTTTCCTTTGAAAACTCCAGTTTTAACTCGAATTTCCCTGTTTTCCTTGCAGAATCCGAGTCCTGATTCGGATACTTTTTCAAAGGCTTACCTTCAAAACCTAGTCTTATATCAAGCTTACCTTCCGAACTTTAAATTCACATTTACCTTCAGAATTCAACCTCATGTTGGATTCTTCCCCAGAATCCCACTGATATTATCAAAATTCGATGTTAAGCAAAGGTTTCGTCATCAAGGATTTCAGGAATATCTTGCCAAATTGCCATAAAATAGTTGTTGATCTCAAACTTTTATTACATAAAGAATTTCCTCAAATCTCCTTAGTATTCCTTCCAAAAGGGTGAAACTTTTGTGAAGAAAGGCTCAAATTCCAAATTTTCTGTTGGTCAACCAAGAGGATGAAGAAAAATCTTCGACATGACCGTGTGAACACCCCAAAATTTTCAAAATATTTTAAATATTCCCTTCTTGCCCCTAAATTCATCTTTTGAGCAAAATGAGCTATTTTTAAATCTAAATTCCAGCTCATTTCTCAAGTTTTACTAAAATTAAACTCATTCTATATGTTTAAATTGATTTCAGATCTGGATCCATTGTCCAGATCCAAATCTGAGCCTCGTTGTCCAACTTTTAAAATAAAATTACAGAAAATACCAAAAATAGTTTTTTAAAATAGCTCAGACAGTCCATCCGACATCTGTTTGGATCCATCATGTTGTATTTCTCGATTCGAGTGTCAAAACTCAAACATTTTCTCAAAACCTGGGTCCAAACCCATTTCCTGAAGAAATTTCCTCTAAATAACCTCGAAAACCTCCTTTTTGTAAATATTTCTCAAAAATACAAAAAAAAAAACTAGTTTTCCTTGTTTTGCCGTACATTTTAGGATTTTTATTCCAAAAATACAAAAAATTGTAGAAATATCGAGAAAAGAACAAAAAAAAATAATAAATGAAGGAAATTACAATTTTTTTTTTTTTAAGACCCGTTTTCAGAAAAAATTATTCTAAAAGACCCTTTTTGGAATTTTTTTTTAGAAAATCCCCTTTAACCAAAGTTATGGTTTCTCGAACTGAAGCTTTTTCTCTCTCCCCCTTTTCGAAGCCTTCATGGCTTCCATCAGCCCGAACCTCTTCCATCCTCCCTCTCTCGCCCAAATCTCCCCATGTGCGAGCTCCTCCATCTCCCAATCTCCGTCCATTTGCAACAAACCTCCATTTTCATCCTCCATCGCCCGGCCACCCATCTAAGCCCTTCATCTCCAACCGAAATCTCCATTCTCGATCCTTCTTCTCATCCCTACATAAACAAACATAGCCCTTCCTTCTTCGGCACCGCGTTTCACCCCCGCACCTCTCTTCTCGAATGGCTTCCCCTCTTCCTCCTTGAGGAATCACACCTTCTTCCTTCTTCATTCCCCCCTTCTTCTGCTTCTTATTTTTATGTTCTTATTCCCAAGTCAGTGGAGATCGGCGATTACCCGAAAAAAATCCAGCGCCCTTCTTGTTTCTACTGGCTTTCTCCACCAACTGAGGTAAGTCAGCTCCGTTACAAAGATACCACCAAGGAACTCGATCGGCTCCAGCCATCCTCGGTTTAGATCCAGCTACTTCGTTGGTCGCTAAATGAAATGTTCTAGCTACTTCGCTGGTCATTAAATGAAATGTTCCAGCTACTTCGCTGGTCGCTAAATGAAATGTTCCAGCTACTTCCCTGGTCATTAAATGAAATGTTCCAGCTACTTCGCTGGTCGCTAAATGAAATGTTCCAACTCCTTCGTTGGTCGTTAAATAAAATGTCCCAGCTACTTCGCTGGTCATTAAATAAAAGGTTCCAGCTACTTCGCTGGTCGTTAAATGAAAGGTCCCGGTTTTTACAGGTCATTAAATGAAATGTCCCAGCTACTTCGCTGGTCGTTAAATGAAATGTTCCAACTCCTTCATTGGTCGTTAAATGAAAGGTCCCAGTTTTTTTTGGTCATTAAATGAAATGTCCCAGCTACTTCGCTGGTCGTTAAATGAAAGGTCCCAGTTTTACTGGTCGTTAAATGAAAGGTTCCAGCTACTTCGCTGGTCGTTAAATGAAAGGTTCCAGTTTTTCTAATCAGAATGTCCAAAACCATAAATTTCAAGCTAAAGGTCGTATCAAAATCTATATTGAGTGATTATTTCACATAGAAGTCATGAAAAAATTGCCAATTTGCTAAAATTATTTGTTGATTCCAATATTTTAAATGCACAAAAGAATCACCTCAGATTACCTCTAGTATTTTTCCAAAAGGTGAAACTTTTTGCGAAAAAGAGGTAAAATTCAAATCTTTTCCTTGTTGATCAACCAAAAGGATGAGAGAAATATCCTCGGTATGATTAGCGAAAGAAATATTCGATGACGTTGAAAAGCCAGAAGCGAATTGATATTGATCATAGCTATGACGCATGTTTAAAGATGATTTTCTGGCAATCAGACAGTGGAAATATCCTGAGCGATAAAAGAATCCACTCAATCCATATATCCATTTTAAAGCTACAATCAAATATCTGCAAAAGGGATCTCTCAATTGTCGTCAAGATGAAGGCGAATTAAGCGAGTAGACCCCCGGGGCCAAAGAAGATTTGGATCATCTACCGAGATGAAGGAGTTTGTGAAGGATCCTTCCAGGGACAGTTCAGATCACCGTCGAGATGAAGGCGAGTGTGATGGACCTACCGACAAACCCTAAATGATATTTGATTTCAACTATCATCTAAAGACCTTTGAGCTAATATCATATATAATCCCTGAGAAAATGAAGGATCGGAGCATCTCTGAGATGAAGGAGTTTGTGACGTACCCTTCCCTGAAAAAGAGAGAAAAGTCAGGTACATCCAAAATGAAGGATGATGTAAAAAGCCCGAAAAAGTTCAATGACTCAAAAGGAGTGCAAAAAGATCATCATGAGAAAACACTCAGATATCAAACTGCCTAAATTGCCAGAAATCATCTTTTCTTATGCAAAATATCTTTTATCAATGTCTTTTCACTACTTGCTTTTATGAAATTGAGAATATCTTTTCTCCTCATATCAGGGAAATGGATAGCTTCCTTGAAGAAAATCATCAGCGCTAAAATTTTGAATTTGACTCTTAAAAACCAAGGAGTTAACTTCGTTGGAGGAAATACTCTAGGTAAAAGAGGGAATATCTTTGCACACACGTGCACATTTTCGAGCGTTGAAGTCAACTATAAATTTATCTTATTGGCAAAATTTTCTAGATATTCTAAGAATAAAATAAGTAGTCAATATCCATTTTGATGCAACCTAGCGTTGTTCATATCTTCCAGAAGAGTTACCCCATTCAGTTGAAGTATCTCTCCTGTCCCATCACGGTTTCAAGAAATCCGTATGGTTGTTCCCACTCAGGTTAAGGGTCAAAACCTGTACTTCCTGCGAGAGGTCATTAAATTCAAAAGCTGATTTAGTCTCAGCAATGAGACGTCCAAGTTCATCCCTTTTTCAAAGCTTTAGGGAACCCCATTTCCTTCCTCCTTTCGCGAAACCCCTGTCGGATTTGTTCGTCCAAACTCCGAAGGTCTCATCATGGTCTCTTCACTCGAGGATTCCATATGGTCGTCCCCTTCAGGTTAAGGGTTAAGCCTGAACCTCGTACCTCGAGGTATCTTCCTTCTTCAGGTTTTGGTTAAACCTGAATCTCGTTTTAAACGAGTCTCCCTCATTTCGACGAGGTGTTTCCTTCCAAGTCCCATCATGGTTCTTCCCATCGAAAAAGCCATGATTTGTATATCCATCCAGGACAGGATCCCATTTGAGCTTCATCTCGCGAGACATTTTCTCATAAATGTCCCATCAAAGTCCTCATATATTCATTTCCCCAAATTATCTCGATATATCTTCGTCCCATCCAGGTTAAGGGCTAAACCTGAGTCATTCAAAAAGCTAACCTTGTCTCACCCATGAGACTTGATCAAAATTCATATCTTTCATCATTTCGGGATCTTCACCTAAAGTCCCATCACGATTTCCTCATTTTCTATTCAGTCATATCAATTTCGAGGATTTCATCTTCCCAAAGCCATTCAAGGATAAAATTTTAAGCCTGAAACCATGTCTTTCAAATAAATTCTTCCACACCCAGTTCAGATCTGCTGACTCGGGCATTTTTCAAAATTTGGAGTGTTGTCTTTGCCACTAAGCTCGACTTTCAACCGGCTTAGTAGCAAAGAGGGGCATCTGTGAACACCCCAAATTTTTCAAAATATTTTAAATATTCCCTTCTTGCCCCTAAATTCATCTTTTGAGCAAAATGAGCTATTTTTAAATCTAAATTTCAGCTCATTTCTCAAGTTTTACTAAAATTAAATTCATTCTATATGTTTAAATTGATTTCGGATCTGGATCCATTGTCCAGATCCAAATCTGAGCCTCGTTGTCCAACTTTTAAAATAAAATTATAGAAAATACCAAAATTAGTTTTTTAAAATAGCTCGAACAGTCCATCCGACATCTGTTTGGATCCATCATGTTGTATTTCTCGATTCGAGTGTCAAAACTCAAACATTTTCTCAAAATCTGGGTCCAAACCCATTTCTTGAAGAAATTTCCTCTAAATAACCTCGAAAACCTCCTTTTTGTAAATATTTCCCAAAAATACAAAAAAAAAAAAATTAGTTTTCCTTGTTTTGCCGTACATTTTAGGATTTTTATTCCAAAAATACAAAAAATTGTAGAAATACCGAGAAAAGAACAAAAAAAAGTAATAAATGAAGGAAATTACAAATTTTTTTTTTTTAAGACCCGTTTTTAGAAAAATTTATTTTAAAAGACCCTTTTTGGAATTTTTTTTTAGAAAATCCCCTTTAACCAAAGTTAGGGTTTCTCGAACTGAGGCTTTTTCTCTCTCCCCCTTTTCGAAGCCTTCATGGCTTCCATCCGCCCGAACCTCTTCCATCCTCCCTCTCTCGCCCAAGTCTCCCCATGTGCGAGCTCCTCCATCTCCCAATCTCCGTCCATTTGCAACAAACCTCCATTTTCATCCTCCATCGCCCGGCCACCCATCTAAGCCCTTCATCTCCAACCGAAATCTCCATTCTCGATCCTTCTTCTCATCGCTACATAAACAAACATAGCCCTTCCTTCTTCGGCACCGCGTTTCACCCCCGCACCCCTCTTCTCGGATGGCTTCCCCTCTTCTTCTCTGAGGAATCACACCTTCTTCCTTCTTCATTCCCCCCTTCTTCTGCTTCTTATTTTCTGTTCTTATTCCCAAGTCGCTGGAGATCGGCGATTACCCGAAAAAAATCCAGCGCCCTTCTTGTTTCTACTGGCTTTCTCCACCAATTGAGGTAAGTCAGCTCCATTACAAAGATACCACCAAGGAACTCGATCGGCTCCAGCCATCCTCGGTTTAGATCCCTGCAGTAATCAAGTAAATAACTCCTTCTTTTTTATCATTTTCAGAAACTCCCTTTTCCATTCCTAGCATCGCCTTTTTTTTTTTCTTTTCTTTCTTTTTTTTTCGTTCTTCTTCATTTTCTCCTTTTCTTTGTAAATGCAAAATGGTGTGATTGACCTGCCTGTAGCAGGATCAACCCATCTTATGCGACATCAAATAGGAATGATATCCATTCCAACACATTTCCTTTCACCTATGCTCCTTTACGGTACATTTGATTCTGTTTTAAAGTTCTCTATAGCTTCAATTTCGCATCAGGTTCTGGTGGTGGATCCATATTTTATGATCTTTTTTTTTTTTAGTTTCAGCTTTGGTGTTTCGTTTTATTCTTTTTTTTATCATTATATATTTATTTGTTAATTTTCTTGCTTGGTTATATCTAATTCCTGGTATTGATAGAGTCAGATTGTTCCTTACTCACGATGTCTCAAACATACCCACGGTTGATCCCCGGTTCCAGTATTCTTTTCTTCTCCCCTTTTCCTAAAATCATTTCTGAATCTCTCCAATCTTTACGGGCTTTTGAATATATGCTTATAGTTGGCCGTCTGCTTCATTTTTACAATTTCTCACATACAAGTTTATTTTGACTTACAGGTCATGTTTGATTCCCTGTTTTGTTTCATATATCGTAATAGTCAATCGATGTTAGTACTTTAGTATCACCGTTAATTCATCTGCGAATATCATTGGTTTGCTGGATTTTTTTTTTCTGACTATGTGATTGTATCAGTCCCATTTGTCCTGTATCATCTGGCATCTTGGGCATAGACGATGGAACAAAAAAATGCTCAAATTACATTACCTAACAGTCATCTAGAGACCTATCGGTGGGGGTGATTGAAGTCATGGTAAGACTGGTCACATTGACAATGTATCAGTTTACCACAAAGGTTCCCCATCCTATCAGAGAAAGTCACCATAAAATGCTATGAAGGGTTAACTGTGGGGTTATTGGCAAAGATGCATTAACTCATATCCCAGGGGTTGCTAGAAGACTGCAACCAGTTGCATAATCATTATACATGAATTGGTTCTTTCACAGATTCACTATATTCAAGTAACAGAAGTTGACTCTGCTGCAGTGATCTACCATAAATAATTTGCTGATCTTGTATTACACACTACCCACTCACCAGGTATGGACAAAATACTTGAATTCTTCTATTTGCTGGGTTCGGTCATTGTTTGCTTGTTCTTCTGAATAAAAATGATCCCAAGATACATGGCATCAATCTGAAGCATGTTCAGTTTCGATCTTAAGGATCAAATTTTTGCATCCTGTAGTTACCTGCAACCACCCTTGTAGTTTGATCATAAATGTTACCTGCACTTCATAGTTCACAGTAGTTCCCAAAGTATTTTTGTACCTCCATAGGGCATACCACTGCTCTCATGGAAATATAGAAGAGGAATGAGTAGATTGTTTTTTTGTGGTAAGACCAGAAAGGTATGATATCCCTGATCAATCTCTTTTATTTTCTATGCTTGTGTCTTAATTGCTACCTAACTTTTTTTTATTCTGCTGCTAGAAGTTTCCTGTTTGTCAAACATTATTCAGTTTACAAATTCAATGTTGTAATGAACCAAAAAATTTTTTTTTTGCAACCAGATAAGGTATAGAATCTTACAAAAACAAAAGGAAGAGTCTCTCAATATGGAAAACTATAAGCAAATGAAATCTACCCAAAAGAAGCCAAGAATGAGAAGGGAGCTGTGGAGCTTATGCTATGGAGTGGAATGATGGACCTAGCTCAGGAGCTCTCCAAGGAAGTACAAAGGAAAGGTACCCTTTCCAAGGCTGCAATATATCACCCAGTATGGGTACAACAAAGGATCAAAAGT